>NC_072734.1:193843731-194001096 GCF_026930045.1 Uloborus diversus
GGGACTTCCGTGGTGTGGGTGGTCATCATCTACCACACCCGCAAGAGGACGGTGGCGGGTGGCGGCGGCGAATACCCGGGCGGGAGGACCCCTCCCCTACTCCGGGGACATGTCCCCGGACCCTCCCGGGCGGGTCCGGACGGTCATCGGAAGCCTTCCGGAAGGAGCCTGGCGGTGGATTCGCATTCTGGTGAGTGCAATCAAAACTGTTTATCTCAAACCGCGGCCCCACTAGATGGCGCTGACGCTTAACAGGCCTTGACGATGGATGACTTTTCTGTGTTAAGCCGATGCAGCTCATGCATCCACCAAACATTGTCAATGTTTCAAATTTTTTTTTTGTTGATTGGACGTTCCCCATTTTGATCGCAAGAGGAACTGAGCAGACCCCCCCCCCCCCCCCCCCGGCATCCACCAATCAATTGAAACGGGTTCCATGCAGCGCCCTCTTTGTTGCCATCAGGTTGTCGGGGCCTATAAGGATTAAGTGGGGGCCATTAGGGTGGTTCAAAAAAACTTTTTTTCAGTTAGAATCCAGGCCACCCCCTACGTTTTTTAGATTTACTATTAGTACTGTGCTGTAAAAGTTTCAGCTTTTTACTCAGATTTTAAGATGGTGCTCTATGACCCATCCATTTAACATTAGCTGTAGCATAGAAAATGTCGTAAATTTAGAAACATTTCATTTCCCCAGCTGTTTTTTTTTTGTAAATAATTATTTTATTGCAATGTATATGCATAATACTCGTGTATGTTATAAAATGTAGCATTGTTTTTTCAGTTCAATGTATTTTTTAACCCCCCACCCCATTCTGATGAAATGTGTATGTAGGGGGGGGGGGGATTGAGCACCCTCTTGCAGTTGAAATAGGAAACTAAAATTCTTCCAGTATATTACTATCCACAAGTCTGAAAATATGGAGGGGTGTCCTGCTATCTAGGAGAAACTTATTTTCTTACGTGTATTTTTGAACCACCCTACTGTTCATCTGAAACCTGACGATCCCGTAGCTGCCAAATCTCCCAAATGAGAAACAGGAGAGACTCTCAAGTTTTTGGCACATTCTCCCAAATTCCCTAATGAAGTAATCTCTCAAATTTTCATCAAAATAACATAATTGTCCAAAAAAGAGATTTTCAAGCGACTAGAATTTTGGGAAAATCTCTATGATAAAAGAATTGGGATCGCAAAAACAAACCTTTTCACAGATGAGTATGGAAATGGTATGTGTCGGATCAGTTTTGAAACATTTTTGTTTCTTTTTCCATTTTTAAAACTTGATTTCCGCTCCAAAAAATGTAAAATGTTTTCAATATCTCCTGCAAGAGATCTTAATTATGACCTACAAGCAATAAGAAACTGATGCATCCTTATTATTACTAATTTTTTTTAACCTTAAAGTTGTATTTATTATTTTTTTTCTTGAACTTTGCAAAAGCAAAGCTAATGATCTGACTTCCTGAATTTCGGGCCCTGCCGAAGTTCTTATAGTGTCGTAATTTAAAAAATCCCTTATTATATTTTTTCTACCTTTTGTTGCTAAATTTATCTGGGTAAAGTCTCCCCAATTGGCAGCTTTGGTTCAATAAGAACTGATTGTAACATATATAATGATTTAAACACATTTTGGATTTTTTTTTGAAATATTATATAATTTTGCAAAATTGTTTATAAGTTAAATAACATATTTTTTTCATAATTTAGATCATTCTAAAAGTAGCGGTCAGCAAAGCAGTGATGAACTTCTGGTAGAAGATTATCACGAACTTCTTTTAGAAAAGAATCATTCACAGTCCAAGTTTGGGAGCTGTAAGTATCGGATGTGCTTATTTTTCTGTGATGATTGGATTGTCCTCCTTTATGGTTGATTTTTTTTTTGGGGGGGGGGGGGGATTGAAATAGTATACAATATTTTATACTGTAAGAGGATGGCTCAGATGACGTTCAGTCAATTTTTATGTAATGTTAAAAGAATCCAATAATTAAATCTCGCACAATCTTAGCCACCAGGGCTGGATAAAAAGGGGCTTTTGACCAATTGATCCCTTTACTGTAACATATATTTCAGAAAAAAGGACCAAAAATGGGGAGTTTATTTTGACATTTTAATATTGTTCTTTATATTATCATAAAAAAAGGGTTTTTTGTTACAAATATAACATTTTAAATTCAGTGGATAATTTATGCAAGCAATAGACTACACACACATCTTTTTCAATTAGAAAAATATTAACAAGATTTTTCAGCAAAAATATAATATAAAAACACAATATGGTTTTTAATACATAAATTTTACAAATCTTTTACAGTAGGGTATATCTCAAAGTACGGGGCTATACACAAGCCCACATCACTCTTTGAAATTATAATGGGTGAAAAATTGGGACCACTAATAGTAAAATCAGTAAACCTTAAATCCATCAAGTAGTTTCAACTTCTTTCTGAATACATGCAAGATTTTTACGGATACTTTTTTAAAAATTTCGTCAAGGTGCAGGAAAATCATCAGCATATGCATTTTAAAAAAAAGTTTAATACACAAATTAATATTAAATGCAACAGATATTTGTCAAATCACCGAGGGAAAATAGATTTGAGGTTTTGTGATTTTTTTAAAGTTAGATTCACAAAAGGAGCAGCTTATACAAAAAATGTTGTGCACCGTATATAATATTCAGAAATACGCAAATCAATCAATTGAGGCAGTGAGAAGCAAATCTATGCGAGTGGACATTTTCAAGTTTAAAGTTAAATGCATATAAAGATTACGTCCTAGGTAGGCTTTTATTGGATTTTTTCTCTAAATCATGCCGTACAGCAGCACCTACCAGGGCTACTAGAACCATCTCTTGCCCCAAGACAGAGAAGGGGTTCACCTACCATTTGTACTGGTTATCTCCAAATTTTTAATTTTGCCACTTACTGTCCAACCACGGATTGTATGGAATTTTCAAACGTCCAGATGAGACGAATCTATGTGAATGAGGAGGAAAAGTAAAAATTTGATGCGCATATTCCGCTCATTTGAATGAGACTCGACTCTGCTTCTGCAAAAGCCGACATCGCTAAAAGTAATAGATTTGTCCATTTCCGGCCGTAAAACGGATGTTTTTCTTTCCATACATTCCGTGGTCGGACAATACGTCCCTTTGCATCTCACTGTCTCAATTGATAACTTAGAAACCATTGGGGGAAAATAGCAACAGTGTGTAAATCATACTTTCAAAGTTAGTTTTGGCCAGGGTTGGCAAGTTTCTGCCGAGGTGGTCAAAACCACTGGTAGAAACCGGTTAAAACCGGCATGGCAAAAACCCCTTTCTGCCACATTTGTGGCAGAAACTGGCAAAAACTAAAAAAAATGACATAAAAGAAATCTTTGATACCCAATAGGAATTTAGCACAGGAAAATAATGAAATGTTAGCCAAAGCACAATTTAATTACAATATCGATAAAAATTAAACATTATGTTTTTTGCACTCTGCAGCTGTCTCTAAGAAAAGGTGGATTGAAAATATAAATGATTTCTTAATTTAATATGAATAGAGGAGAAATATCAGAAAACTCTCGCAACAGAAGAACTAGATGGCAATCCCATCAAGGATCCAGCAAAGATTCATGAAACTTTCTTCAATTGTATATATTTTTTAAATAAAATGATCTACTATGTAGTAACTGGAGTGGTTTTAAAACTTGACTGGAAAAATAGGTTTTGGGAAATAGCGTCAATTTGTTTTGTAAAGCTGTGATATTAGGTATAAAATCGAGGTTGCTATTGGCAAGTAAAATCCTGGCATTTTCTTCTTGAGCACATGATAATTTTAATCCCAAGCATTTTAGATGACGCGTATAAGCTAGCAAATGACAACCAGTAACTGCTTGTTTAAATCTGTAACTTCTTTTTCTTATGTGCTCATAAGATTCTCGTTCTTCAGATTAATCCAAATGTTACGAGCATCAGCAGTTAAACAAATCTCTTTCTGATCAAACTAAATAAAGGGCAATGAGTTTTATTTTTTTACAATGATGAAATGGAATTACATTTTTTAGTTTACTTAAATAAATACCGTTTTGTAATTACTTGAATTGATAAAGATGCGTTTTTTTAATTTTTGCCAGTTTCTGCCGGTTTTTACCGGTTATAACCAGTTTCTGCCACCGGCAGGGCAGAAACCAGTTTCTGCCGGCAGAAAGCCAACCCTGGTTTTGGCTGTCCAATTTTTGAATCCACTCTGTGTTTAAGCGTATTCTTCGACTTAATTTCCGATCCCTTTTTCGTTTCAGTAATTTCGTCCGGCAGCTTGCCGATGCAGTCCGCCCTGGAGCATTCCAGGGAGCAGACCCCCCTCCTGCAGCCCCACTGTACGCACGCCTCCGTACACACCTGCCGAAGGTCGAGGGGTCGCGAAGAGTCGCGGTCCCGGTCTGCGGAACAGCTGGAAAAGACTGTCGCGATGCCTGCGGATGTCCAGAGGACGGACAGCGACGGCATGGACTCTGGATTCTCCACTTTTCCCAGGAGCGTGACGCTGGCCAGCGTGGGACAGTGGAGCAACGAGTCTCCCAGGTTCAGGAGGCTGCCCAAAGGTACGTTCGTTTGCTCCAATAGAATGTTGTACTTGCCAACTCTACTGTTTTTTTACAGGAGATTCCCCCCTTTTTCCTCTCTGATTTCCCGTTTTTTACTATTTTTAACCCATTTTTGTAGTCAATCATCAAAAAGTTTCACTTTCTTCTCAATAGATGGCGCCTTTTTCTAGTCTACCAATGTCAATAACACTTTTTCTAATTGATAACTCATTTAGTAAAAATTAATTTTTTGGAAGCTTTCCTCATTGCATGTTCCAGGGGTGATTGTGTTCCTAGGGTTGCCATTGGCGACTAAAAAGGCGACTTTTGCGACTATTTCTTACCTTAGGCGACTATGGCGACTTTTTTGGCAAAAAACAGGCCATAAACGACTATTTTTAAAAAAACGGCGACTTTTTGCAATAAAAAGCGACTATTTTTTCATCTTTTATGAAATTCACTGAAAAAGAAATAGGAAGAACGATTTTGAGCCAATCAGTTGCATTCCAACACTCTATGGAGATTGCATCATACAGTTTTCAGCCAATAGCATTTCGCCGCGCGGCGAACGTGTCGATCTACTGAGGCCAGGGTTCGTACGGGTCATGGAAATCCTGGAAAGTCATGGAAAAAAGATTGACAAATTTCAGACCTGGAAAAGTCATGGAAAATTAATATTTTCATCAAAAGTCATGGAAATTTATTTTAAGTCATGGAAAAATGTTTTGGGCAGCAATAAAGTAACAGCAGCTAAAAGAGCATTTGAAATCTTGAGTGATTTAACATTAGTGCATGTAAAAGCTGTTAGTACTTGAAAAATGAACAATCCCAAAAACAAATCTGAGTTTAGGAATCCTATTGCATCTGCTTCTGTTGCAGCCACTCGTCTTTTTCGTAATGTAATTTTACTGCCAGGACATCACTAATTTTGTAATTCAACATTATTTTCAGCACTTCTTACATGTTATATTCTGTATGTTCTTGATTTTTCCAACACCCATTCAGAAAACGTAATTCAATTCCGAGTTTATTTCAACCACTTGTAAAAAAAAAAAAAATAAATAAAAAAAAAAAAACATTAAATTTATCAGAGTTTCTCTTAATCAGTTGAAAGCTTTCCAAAGTAAAGACTTTAGCCATAGAAATAGGGATATTCTAATAGTCGAACAGTGATGCCTAACATACAGCGCTCAAAACTGATCCCCCATGTGGCCAGCTGAAATATCTGATTTAGAAAAATTAATTTATTGACACTGTGGCTTTACTCCAATGAACAAAAATAGTACTGTCAAGTTACATGGATGATTAGAAGCACTATTGATACCAAAGGGCAGTATTTTATGAAGTAAATTTATTATTGGAAACTTAATAATGACTCTTTCAAACTTTGTCCTATTCATTACTATTCTGCCATATTCATTAAATATATATTAGGCATTTAAACATCAGTATATTGTTTCACTATATTTTTACTTTGCTTAAATTTATATAATAAAGACAAATAAGAATAGTTTATCAGTTTCTGCAGTGTGCACTGATATGTTTTCAGTCACAAGTAAGTGCTTCGATGAAGTAGTTGCAGTCATGTAAAAGTTTTGCTAATGCTAGTTTCCGAAAAAAAAATTTCAAGTTTGACATTAAATAGTACTATTCTCTTCGTGTAACAAGGTCATGAAAATTTTTATGAAGTCATGAAAAAGTCTTGGGAAAAGTCATGGAATTTCTTCATCCGAATAGAGTATGAACCCTGTGAGGTCGAATTCAAATGCAAAATTTTCGTTTTCTGTAATAAAATTGCATTATTAATAATGATCTCCAGTGCTTTGACTTAAGTTATCCTAATATGTACGGCAAAAAACTAAAGCCGTTCTTGTTTGTTAACATTCTAGCGTTGAACACGTGCTTCGCCGAAAATTGCATGCCGTGTTCGAAATTGAAATCTTTTAGCATCCGGTTAGTGTTTGAACTATTTTAAAAGGTCTTAGATATTTTAAATTATGCAATCTTAGGGCAATTTATATTGGTTTTTATTTCAATAACTTCTTAATTTTTTTTTAAAACTTTGCTCTTAAGTTGTTATTAGTTACGTATTTTCGTAAAAATACGAAAATTAAAACTAGCAAACTTCCTTACTTTTAAATTTATGTCAAAAATAAATATTTTCAAAGCTACTTGAACTGAATTTTCCTGTTTTTAAGTTCACATAGAAATGAAAATATAGAGAACAAACACTCAAGCGTTGAACACGTGCTTCGCCGAAAATGTCTTGCCGGCGCTCGAAATTTTAATCTTTTAGCATCCAGTTAGTGTTTTAATATTTTTAAATGGTCTTAGATGTTTTAACTTATGCCATCTTAAAGCAATTTATTTTGATTTTTATTTCAATAATTTCTTTTTTTTTAAAGCTTTGTTCTTAAGTTGTTATTAGTTACGTATTTTCGGACAAAAACGAAATTTCAAACTAGCAAACTTGTTTATCTTCAAATTTATTCCCAAAATAAATATTTTCAAAGCTACTCTAATTTAATTTTCTTGTTTTTTGAAGTTCACATAGAAATGAACGTAACTAAAAATTGAACTCTAGGAGAAATTCATATGAAAATGAAAATTTGACTCCTTTTAGCTGGAAACTGCTTCAAGTGATCTCTAATAGCACTAAAATATAAAATATAAAAAAATGAAATGAAAATTGATTTAACAATTAACAACTCATAAATTTACTTGAATTTTCATGTATTGTTTTGCAATAATTAAGTTTAGCTTATTAGGTAATTTAAAATATGTTTTCACATGTAGATGTCTGATAACATTACATCAGCATCTGCTAAAACAAAAAACCTGTCACTACAGGAACATAAACTGGGTCCTTGCCCTAAAAGTTAGGCTAAGAAGTAGAACTGGCCCTGCCATTATTTAAGAATTTTTTAAGATGTTTTGCTTGACGTTGTCATGGTGCCACGTTCACATGTGCCCCCCCTCCCCTATACTAGTTTGTTGTTTACTTGGCTTATTTCAGAAGCCATTTTACCTATTACATTAATTACTTTCCCTATACAGCTATTGCTTAATTATTACATTTAAATAGTAGTATGAAAAAACTGTCACATTTTAGTTCACAGTTCTTAATTTTTAAAAACGACTAGACTTTGAAATACACAAATCAACGATCAGCATTGAAAAAGAAAATCAACATTTAAATGTATTGACAATTTAAAATTTAAAATGCATGGGAAAGTGTCAATACTGTCTCCTAACTTAAATACTTTGAAGACTCATGAATATGTTTTACAAGTTCAAACTCAATTTATAATTCCTTTGTCTTGACTTTAAAAAAAAGATCTTCATTAAATTCTATTATTATTAGTACCATTAAAAAATGCTGAATGAACCAAGTTAATCTTGAAAAAAAATATTATGTTTGGGAAAATAAGTTTTTATTTCCTTGTAGTTACTATAGGTAGTCATCTTTTGATTGTGTGACACAATGTATTTTTGGAATTTGTAAGTATTTAAAAAGAAATTTAAATACCAACTTCATTACTATTCTGAGAGTTGCTTTTTTGAAGTAGTAGTTCCAGTAAAAAATGTTGAATGATGTTAAAACACATGTTAGATCTGAGAAATTAAGTTTTGATTTTTTTCTTTTTTTTGCATTTACTATAAATAGCTATGTTTTAAGATTTTCTATTGTGTGATTTTGTTACACTAAGTATTTTTTGAGTTAGTAAATAGTTAAAAGAAATTGGAAAAAGTAACTAAATGGGTGAAAAATGCAACTTAATCATTGTGCTGAGGAGACTATTTAGGCGACTTTTTTTTACAAATTAGGCTACTAAAGCAACTATTTTGAAGCAAAATTTGGATGACAACCCTATGTTCCGGTATTTTACCGAATTTCCGCTATTTTCGGACGTATTTCCGGTATTTTTATGTCCGAAAATACCGGAATTATGTTTTTTTTTTAAAAATGATTTTATCTCCCTACCTCCGCCATTTTTTAAAAATTATATAATACTCATCAAATATACCTGCAAGAGCCTTAAGATGGACACCTATCCCTTAAGATGGACAAATAAATGTCGAGATAATTCGTATAACACCAGCTCAAAAGTAACTTCGTAACCCATTAAAAATTTAATCACATGTACATACAATATTTTGACTCAGAACTATTTAATACTATGGCAAAGGTGCACTTAAGTAATAAGGGTCAAAGATTACCCCCCCCCCCCCCCCCCCGGTCTCGCTTTGAAACTTTCAGGTATTTTTTGATGAACTCACAATCACCCCTGATGTTCAACAAAGCACATACTTTGCCGAAAATTGCAGCAGATTTCAATCCTTTTGCATCTTGAAAATATGTCAATTACTTTGAAAGTTCAAAGTTATTTTAACATGTGCTACCCTATACCTACTTATATTATATATTATTTTAATTATATATTGAATTTTTTTCCTTCAGATTTTAGTAATTAAAATTTTTTTGCTACTTTTTTGGTAGAGACTAAGGAATGCACAAAACTTTAAGCAAATTCACTCCTTATTGTTTGGTTTTTCCTTTGTTGCATGTTTTTCTTGCTGCTATCAATTAGCTTACATCTGCGAAAAATCCCCATTTCACTTTAAATTTAGTATTCATGTTATTTAAAAGCATAATTTACAGGGTTCGTATGCTCCTTCAAAACTCCTTCATTTAGGAAATTTTTTTGAAGGGACCTTCAACCTCCTTCATTTTGGTTTTAATTCCTTCAAAACTCCTTGTTTAGTTCAAGACAACATATCTTCCTCTATGTGACAGTAACTTAAAATCCTTCGACCGACAACTTAACTTCGTCATAAGGGCGATTTTAATGTAGTAATTTCGTGTATTTATTTTTTCCATAAATATGTGATTTTCAAATTGATCAGAAGTCATAAAAATTGAAGTTGAAAATATTATTAGATGAGGCTAAGACTTTTCTTTAAATGAAGTAAAATATGATTAAAAGGTGCTTGGCTGTTTTTTTTTTCAAGTTTTATAATTATTGCTTTTCCCTCCATCACACTCTCAGCAGCAAAAATAGTGTGTCTAATTATTGTTTAAATATTTAAAAATTCATAAGTCGATATACTATATCAAGTGCTTGTGTTAGAAAACAATTGTTTTGTAAGTTGCAGTTATGATATTGTGAAAAGGATCATCCTCAAGTGATGTCGTGCCTTGAGGGGGAAACAGGTTCATGAAATTGTGACAAGGGAAAGAGACAGGTTGACAAAAAGTGACATTGCAGTTATTATAACAATATGATTATAAAAAATATGACATGGTGACAAGAGGAGGAGTAAGGTGAAGCGTAATAAAGGGGGAAGGGGGACAAATATGTTGAAGAACAAACAAACTATGCCATCATTTAAGAACAGCCCATTAGTACTCCTTCATAATCTCATTTTACTCCTTCAATTTTATTTCTGAAATTGAGTACAAACCCTGATTTAATACTTCTGTCCTGAAGATATATCGCTGGTAAATTACCTATACACCTCTAGTGGAATATCCTGTTTTTTTTTTTTCCTTCAAAGGTTGGCAATATGGAATGTCCTAAAAGGAGACAGGGTGCTTTCAGGAAAAACGGCACTTTAATTTAATTAAGAGGGCAATTTTCTAATTTTGCAGAAAAAGGGTGTGTACACACTCCTTGGATCCTGGGAAATTACATAGGAAAAGGATTCGTTTCCAAGGTGCTTGAAACTCCTTAGATTTTCCATACAGTCCTTGGAATCATTTGCGAATCTAAACTAGCACAAATTGGATCATGTTTGCAATTTTTAGATAAAGAAATAATTATATTTTGCTTGCAAAATGTAAGGATAACTGTTTGGTGCCCTTTTATACTCTTAACGATTAAAGTCAAGAATTCCTTTAAAAAAAATCTAGAATTTTGTTGGTTTATTCACTTAATTTTAATTTTTGGCGCCAGGCAAATCTGCCAGCACTGAAGCTTATTTTGAAAGGATTCTTTTTCGTACGAGGTCCTTGTAAGAGAGATAATATCCTCCCTCCCCTTCCCAACTTCCTGTTCCCAATTTAGGTAAACAGATGATGCTGATTTGGTGATTTCTGATGAACAATATGCAGATCTGATGTCCAAATAAGTCATTAATTTAACTACACAGTTAAGTGTTAACTACACGTGTAGGGAATTTTATCTAAGAAAAAATAAAATAGCAAAAATCAGTGTCCAAATAATGTAAACTACCAAAAATATATAAATTTATTTAGATAAAATAAAAATGGAAATTTATTTAAAAGTTTTTTTTTTTGTATTTTAGAGTTAATGTTGAAATGTCCTTTACAAAAGCAAAATTTATTATTATTATTATTATTTTTTTTACATGTATCTTGATTTTTTGCCCATTAGATTTAGAGAGCTTGAGATTCGTCATAAATTATTATTGCCCTGTTTAACTTTCGTATTTTTTCAGGTCCAATTATTATTTTTTTTTAAATTTAGAATGTTAAATATAAATATTCAGCCACCATGCAATTTCAGTTTAATGAATTCTTTGCTTCCCCTTTTTTATTTGGATCTCCCCCCTTCTGTAATGTAACTTGCAGTTTTTTAATGTTCTTGTACAAATATCAATGTTTGCTTATTTGTAATGCTGCATTTTCATAGAGGGTAAACACAGGGAATTCTTTTGAAAAGAATTGAGTGGCAACCCTGTCAAATGTACAAGTGATCGTCTTAAATTAAAAATTAAAAAAAACAAACCCTGACTGGGTTGCAATGTAGAATCAAGAGGGAAAATCGAAAATCCTTTTAAAAACCTTGCACTATTAAAAATCAATTACAAGTATTTTATTTGCTAACAAATGGAAACTGGCAACAGATGAAAATTTTAAATCATTGCTTTTAATTTCCTTGTCGGCCAACAATGAATTCAGTTATCAATCGCGTGAATAAAGGCTTAGACGTTATTAAAATCTGCTAAAAAAACGTTGTAATTGGAATTGTATGAAACATTGTAGTTCCAAACACATTCTATCAGATGCAGAAAAAAATACTCTTAATTTTGGTCCTCAATTTTAAAAACGTTTTTACTAAAAAAATCACAAGAAACCTTTTAGAGGTTTTTAATTGATATCTTCATTAATTAATGTCATCCGAAGATGCCACCTAGCTACTAAGAACATCGCTCTATCTACTCTCCTTTCAAACAATTTTTTTTTTCAAAATCGGTTCATCCGTTTAGGCGTTAGAGTGCCACAGACACGTTAAACGTATAACCCCCACTTCCATTGTATGTCAGGGGTTGAAAATATTTTTTATGCTTACTTGTTTCAGAGTTTGTATGAGTTGCCAATTAAAAAAAAACTACAAAATTTATTTCAGATGTTCCCAATGACAGCGGAAGCTTCTCCATAGTCGGTTACGACACCCAAGAGGCGTCCAAGCAGTGTCGCTGTGTAAAACTTCCCGTGTCTTCGACGCGTAGCTGTTCTGCAATTTCTGGAATCATGAAAACTTGAATTTTATTTTTAATTTTTTATTCATTTTGTTTTGAGTCAACTTAGTCATCATCGACCGACGTCTCGAAAAGTCCCGTTCAGGTAACGGGTTTCGACGATGTCGTCAGACTTTAGAGAGAAAACGGAAAATGTTTGTGTATGAAGTATTCTTAATATTTTTTGGACGAGAATCAAGGAAAAGAGATAACTTGGCAGCGGTGACTGTGAATTGTAGTGTTCAGATGCTGGTGAAACTGGCATGTTTGTAAATGTGTTGAAGATGTGAAATGTTCTGATCATCTAGTAATCATCCGAGTCTTTTTTCATTCACTGTTAAAGTTTTATTGTTTTAAAAAAGAAGTTTTGTGATTTGATTTGAATTAGAAATGCCGTACTCTAATGTTAAAACTTTTTTTAAAAATAAATGTCATGACTTGAGATGCTTAAGTAAAATCTTGAACAAAAAACACTGTGCAACCTCAAAAATTCGGATACATTTTTCAAGTTTTAAAAATTTAATTACTTTTCGTTGATTTATTTTTTATGGAGGACTTCACTGCTATGTAATATCTACAAAAATGAGTTTTTGAGATATTTAAGGAAATGTGTTTCTGATTCCCTACAAACACTAGTAAAATATTAGAATTTGCTGTTTAAAAAAAAAAAAAAAATTCATGGCTTGCTAGTTTTTCTAAATCAAAAATTTGAACAGTTTAACCCTGAGGTTTCTGCCCTTTTGAGGTTGTACTGTTGCACAAGCAATTAACTCTGGTCTACTACTGACTATGTTAAAGAAAAGTATGTAATCCAGGTATTTTGGTGTCTATGTGAATTTTCATTACATTTTCATCACACTTTAGGCTTTTAATAGTTTTAATTTTAGAAATAAACCATGGAAGTGTTTAAAATGTGGTTGGGAAAACCATGGCAGAAAATATTTTTTTTTCTTTAAATAAAATAATGTGTTATACTCAACAATAATGTCAAAATAATTTTCATACCTTTGCTTCTTTACTGAATCTTGGAATCTTAAGTTTGTATGCAGGTATTGAAAATTATTTTGCATCAAAAGTCATTTTTGAGGAGAAACTTGAAGTTTATAGAAGATTAATTATGTTTGTAGTGTGCAAAAACTACATGTGTGCAAAAATTGATCACTTTCCAAAAGTATTAACGAATAGACAAAAATTTTCGTTTTCTTCAGCGGGATTTCTACGAGCAGCTTCGAGACAAAGAACTTTATATATAGTGTACTTACTGTGCCTAACTGTCGATCACAGCAACAGAAAAGTGAATTATTACATTTATTTATAATAGAAGAGTATGTAACGGCGGAATAGTTATCTGAAAAGACCGGTTTGTAATTCTCTTCTTATTATGGACACAGATTTTATTGTATATATGTACAGAAAGTGAAGTGATAAGAGAGATTTTATGTTCAGTCACTGATGAGAAATGTTATTATTGTGATGTTCTTGTTTTTTTGTTTTGTCAAGATCTTAGGCGATGCCAAGATTTATGTGCCATAGTGTGACTAATCAAGAGTGAAAAAATTCATGTATAAAAAAAATATTAGTTTCATCCTAAAGTTTTGAGTATCCAGCAGTCAACTCTCAAATAAATATCCAGTTTTTTAACTTCCATTCCATTTTTCAGTAAACGATGCCTCCATCATTCTAATGATAGTTGCCAATTCTTGCATCTTGTCCCATTTATGTTATCAAATCCATGTCATAACGAAATACCAAATTCAATACCAAGCAGCTTAGTATCAATACAATTTTACTTTTTACAAACAGATTTAGTTAAAACTTACTGGACAAAATTTTAAGCAAGTGTTTTAGTACACTAGTCTCTCGAAAATCTGAGTCTCAAAAGTCAGAGATTCCGCTTAATCCGATGTGCTTTGTTATTATTTTTAAGGTATACTTTTTATAGATAAAAATGTTTTCATCTGAAAATTGAAATATTTTGCTATGATTGATTATACATTATTTATACTTCCCTAACAATATCAGGGTTCGTACGCTCCTTACAAACTCCTTATAAACTCCTGCTTTTTAAGAAAAGAAAATAAGGGCCCTTAAATCTCCTGAATTTTGCTATTATCTCCTTACACACTCCTTATTTTTTTATCCTACATGGCCTTAAAAACTGTTTTTCTATCGCCAATCTGATAGGAGTGATTACGTTGTACCTAACTTTACCAAAGTTCCGCTATTTATTCGTCTGCTAATACCGGAAATCCGATTTTTTCGTTAGACAAATTTCTTCCCCACATCCGAATTTTTTTTTTAAATTTATGACGATTATGTAGATAGTTATTTGTAAAATAACATCTTGTAGATTTGTTAAAGTACCATGCTAAAGGTTTTTTTTTTTTTGCTTCTATAAATTCTTTTATGTAACATCCCCCCCCCCCTTGTATTTGAATTTGATTCCTAGGCGGCTCACGTCAAAGAAAATGCAGTAAATGCATATTTTACTATAAATTCAGTATGTTTGTGCGTTCAATGTTTTGTATGAAAACAAAAATAAATAATATTAGAGTTGTACATAGTTTTTCTGAAATAAGTTTTAAAAAATACATCTTTAAACGGGAAACTAGTCCTTAAAAAATAAAATGAACTCCTGCGAAACTCCTTACTTTTGATTTTCAAATTTGAGTATGAACCCTGAATATACAATAAGGAAAATAAAATAAAATTGAAAGGTTTATGTCAATAACACTTGCCAAGTGACATGAAATATTCTTTGACTGTTAAGGATTAAGAAAGGTATTGGAGAATGTAGGAAATTGGTCGATACAAAAAACAACTTGAAATTGAAACATTGTTTTGCCTCAAAGGACAAACAAACAGCTTTTTTGGGCTATCTGATTGTAATTTAAAAGGGAAAGTGCAAAACTTGACGCTGTACAAAGCGTATACACAAAATTTTATCATCCATCTATGACTAAAGTTTTTGTATTATTTTGTTTGGTAGAAACAAATGTCACGATAAAACTCATCAAAACTTATTCGAGGACGATCAAAGGGCAGTTTTTGGTTGTCTGCAAGTTTACACACAAGTACAGGTACATATCAAGAAAAAAAAAAAACTCGTTTAGGGTTAATTAAAACATAAATTTATGTTGATATTTAAGTGATTAATTTTTAGAGGGGACAATATTCTTTTTTACAGCGTAAGGAAGTAAAAAGCGCATGCCCTTATGTAGTCTAAAGAATTTTTCAGAAAATCTGAGTTTTCAGTAATTTGAGGTGGGGCGAGCCCCAATTACCTCGGATTTTCGAGACTATTGTATTTAAAAATGTATAGGAAGTAAAACCAGGTTTTTTTTGCTGTTTGTATAATACAGTAGTAAACCTCAATGCAGAAGTATTTAGGAGACATGATACAATTAACATTATGCAGGCAACTCTTGTTATAATGAGAGGCAGTATATTTTAATTTCAGAGATAAAATTTTTTGGTTTGATCCTTAAAACACTATTAATTATAGTAAAGCAATTATCAAATCCTTGATCATTATTAAAGTACTTAGAAATTTAAGAAAGGCATGCTATGAAATCTTATTCTCAAACAATACTCCAAATGCGTAGACTGAAAAGAAAACATGTTCCAATGCTCTATATTTTTAATCAAGAAAACTTTTCATTCCAAAAATCAAGATTGAATTTACTTTGCTATTATTATCATTGTTCAATTATTATTCAAGTCTTTAAATTGATTTTCTTCAGTTGTATGGTTATGGATATCAGCAATTATAATTGATTGTTTCTGTTAGGTGGATTAAGTTAGAAGTCAAAAGGTAACCTTTTGCGACACCAAACCTGTTATTAATAAATTATTTCAGAAAGAGGGCGGGCATAAGTTCTATAGAAATCCATTTGTTTGTTAATCTTCAAAATTTTTCTCAATTCTTTTTTTCTTTCTTAAAAATATACCTATGTTAAGATCTTCAGAAAAATTACATGTTCTAATCATTATCTTACATGTTCTATCAGAGAAGAACTTTTGAACTGTTGCATTCCTCTTGAAAAATATATTTTTGTTATCTCGGGGGAAGTTACCATATTTTATTTTTGACAAAAATCCCAAAGAGACCTCACCGCGTTGTGTCTGTAAAGCATAGTTATTCATGCGCAGTATCTATAACCATTCAACTAATGAAATTTGTTTAAATATTACGTTTGAAAATGCTCATGACATTGTCAAAATCTGAAGAAGTATTTGACATGTTTGTTTTCCTCACCAGTGTGTAAGCATTCACATTTCGATGTTTATGATTTTCTTTCTATGAAATGCATCTATATTATAAATATTTTTCATTTCCAACTAATGTAAGTTATTTTGACCTGAAATTTATTTTGTAACTCGGTAATTCAAGCTTTTATTTAGGTTAATGCTGAACTCATTATTTTACTAAATTTTTGCGTAAGCTGATCATGATTAATTATACTCTTAATGTGCATTTATTTAACTTTATATATGCTATGTTTCTGGAGAAAGAAAAGCTGGTCTTTTAAGAAAAATTTCGTTCGAAGCATAGCATGTATATTACATGTTTTGCAATATTTCGGACAATTTTGGAATTGGTGCGTTCACTCTTTTAATTGCACAAAATATTTAAAAAAAAGATTGCCAATTTTTGTAATATATGTGTACATGGAAAAAGTTATATGTATAATTTAAATACTTTTTTAAAACTCATTTCGTGTGTACAGTGTGTGTGAATAAAGTGAGAGTTTTAGAAATGAATTTTGGATATAAGGTGTCATTATTGCTAACAAAGTTTATTTTCATGTTTAAAATGGGACTATTGAAAACTTGAATCAAATATTCTGCTACAAATAATATAACACATTTAAGATCAAAGATTTATTTCAAGGATACATTACTTGAAGGCAAACAAAATATACACATCTAACAAAAACTCTATTTTAAGGTTTCAAGCAGAAAGAATAATTGTTTTCAAACATTTTTACATGGATTAAAAACAGACTGAAAACCCTTTTGATCAACAATACTTTTCTTTTCGATGCCTTTTGAAGCAACAATGTAGTATAACGGTTAAGTCCTCTCTGATGAATCCTAAATAAAAACAAATTAAAATGTTGCAGATCTTGGGACTCTTCTTAGATTTCTCAATGACTGGTGGGCTTTTGTGGAGGCCTCCAACGATAACGGTCTATAGTATGAAAGAGGAGTTCTGTCGTGACGGGATTACGGATACTTTCACAGACACCTGTGGGTGAAAGAAATATTTTTTATAAGTCATTAGAATAAAATATACATACTTACTCAATGCTGAAAAACTGATGAGCACATTCATTTACTATGTGATAAGATAAGTGATGGGATTAAACGAAATAAGTAATTTTTTATATTTTCTTTTCACATAATGGGGTCGTTTCCAAAATTTAAAAAAAGTATTTTTTTCTGAAAGAGCATGCTTAAAAACATAGTCAAATTATTTAAAAAATGGTCAGATCCTAAGTTTAATATATAAAAATAAAATTTTAATCGGTGCACTTTCATTGTTTACACTTCTGCCGATGACATCACAAATGATGAAATCAGGGCTCGCATTCTCCCTAAAATTCCTAAATATTTTCACAGCTCCTAAAATTCCTAAAATTATACTAAAATTTTGTTGGTGTTCCTAAAAAAACGTAAAAACTGCCATTTGCTGACCGAAATAAGTCTCCCGCACTTCTTCTGACGCATATTCCTGCTCCAACAGTGTTCATGCAATTACACGAATTGCTCGTTATTTAAACTTTTCGAATGACTTTATTGATAATGTTCGAGAAGAGTGGAAACTTTTCGTATTTGATGTTACTGCTCATGAAAATCTATCTGAAACAACACGAGTAGATGGATATTGGAGACAATTATTTCTTCCGAAAGATACTAACAATCGGCTAAAATATAAAAAGTTAACTGAAGTAATCAAAACTGTTATGATTTTGCCACATGGGAATGCGGACCCTGAGAAGGGTTTTTCATTCAATAAAGCTATGATAAATGTGAATCACAGTGAACATACTATTGTATAACTCAGATTAGTGAAAGATACTATTCAAAGTTATGGAGGGATACTGAATGTACCTATCACTTTAACATTACTAAAAGTAGTGAAAGATTCGCATAAATCATACCAGGAGTATATTAACAGATTGAAAGAAGAAGAGAAGCTTAAAAAAGAAAAGGAACAAATGACAGAAAAAACTTGAAAAAGAGGAAAAATAATCTTGATTTACAGATAAGTGAAAATAACAAAAAGATCAATGAGTTGAAGAAGAATAAAGAATTAGCTTTAGGCCTGATAAAAGAGGGAACAGAGAGACTGAAGAATGCTACAGTAACTCAAAATATTGTACAAATGAGTTGCACAGAACCTAATTCTTGAAGGCACAAGTCAGTAACAAAAATTAGAATCAGAGTTATCCATCTTCGAAACTGACAAAGAACAAATTTTGAAAAAACGACTAAAGATAATCAGTGTAATGTAACCCCACAAAATTGCTTTTGAAAACATTATTGGATGAATCAAATGTGTGGTCAGATCTGTTTTTTCATAGTAGCAGATTACGGTTTTTTTTTTTTTTTTGATGAGATGCAAATAAAAATTTTGAATTCACCATTATAAAATGTAAAAGTTTTTTTTATGGCTTTTTCTTTAAAATTTATTATAGAATCTATATTCGAGTTCACCACGGTAAGAAGGTATGTAGAAAAGTTGTTGTGTTAAAATGTATTTATACTTAATATAATTGATTTAGTTTAAATATTGTTTACCTTAATATGTGATGTAAATTGGTTAAAAAATTATTATTATTATTTTTTTTTTACAGAAGTAATTGAAGTAAGTTGTTTATGCATTCTATGAGATAACATTTAAGTTTGGTTGTTGTTTAATAAATTATGGTCAGGCTGCTTGTTTAAAGGAGATTGTAACTTAAAATGCCCCTAAAATTTTCCTAAAATTTTGGAAAAGTCTACTGTGAGCCCTGTGAAATGCCATTCACTACGTATATATATATATATACATATATATATATATACTATATATATATAATATTTAATTTGCTTTACTCACGTGCACTGACAACGATGCGGTTGATAGCAAGCGTAGAGTGCAATATTTAAATCGCTTCTTGATTACCAAAACGTGGAAACTTAATAGAAAGCTGTGCCAAAGTGCATTACTTGTGACGTCATAAAGGCCACGCCTTGTTTGAAAAATCAGACATTTTGTTGGATTGTTGGGAAAATGAAAGTATTTTCCACCCCCCAAAGTTTTAACTCTGCGTAAACCCTAAAACAATAGCTAAAAACCACACAAATGGTTAAGTTTTATCCTTAGAAACACGAATAACAAGTAAAATAAACATAAATTTTTGTCTTCTGAAATATTTTATAATAAGAGACAGTAGTAGACCTTACTGATTTTATAATCTTGCAGCAGCAAGTGCCCGTCATCATGATCAACTAACTGAACGAGATTTCAAGTGATCAGTCGGCTAAGGTAACTTTTAACACAGCTTATGTCGACATTGGATAGGTATTAAAAAAGGAATACCCAAAACTGTCCACAACAGCATGCCATTTTCTTACAACTGTGAACAAGGATTCTCCATAATGATGAATTGAAAAAGAAAGTCAAGACATCCTTTAATTGATTAATTCAAAACAAGCTTACAAACTTGCCAACTCTACTGTTTTTAACGGGAGACTCTCGTTTTTAGCTTCCATCTCCTGAGATTTGCCGTTTTTTAACATTTTCTCCCGTTTTTGCAGTTATTTCAATCAATCATCAAAGAGTTTCACGTTCTTCTCAATAGATGGCGCCCTTTTCTAATCATCCACCAATGTCAGAGGAAAGGAATTTTTCCACTAACTCATTTAGTAAAAATTTATTTTTGGAAGCTTTTCATATTGCATGTTCAACGAAACACATGCTTTGCCGAAAATTGCAGCAGATTTCAATCCCTTTGCATCTTGAAATTATTTCAATTATTTTGAAAGTTTGAAGTTATTTTAACATGTACTAGCACCTACTATTTTACATTTTACTTTCATTACATATTGATTTTTCGCTCTATGGAATGTACAAAACTTTAAGCAAATTTACTCATCATTTGGTTTTTCCTTTGCAGTATTTTTATTTTTCTTGCTGCTACCAATTAGCTTACGTCTGGGAAAAATCTCCATTTCACTTTAAATCTAGTATTCATTTTATTCAAAAGCATTATTTAATAATTTTGTTGTGAAATATGTCACTGGTGAATCACCCTTATACCTCTAGTGGAATCGCCTGTTTTTTTTTTTCCCTTCAAAAGTTGGTATGAGCTTATGCATCCCACTAACTAATAGAACACAAAATCCAACTTGTATTTGTATTAAAAGCTTTATGTGTACTCTCTTTTAATAAAAACAAGGCAATAAATTAATTTCCTTTAAACTTTTCTTTCACATCTCGCGACCCACCATTTGAGAAGCCCTGTTCTAGGCTGATCTTGAAAAGGCTGGCCTCCATGGGCGCCCATATGCAAAATTGTAAAGGGGGGGGGCTCAGATATTTTCCCCATGGAAGCAGATTTCAGTACAGATTAGAGTCATTAAAATTTGACATTTTTAATAACTTATTCATGAATGGCTGGAGAAGAAATGTTTTTACATTTTTGCAGAGAAAAAAGTACTAAAAGCAAGGAAGTTCTAATTTCTAAGGGGGGGGGGCTCGAGACCCCCTTGCCCCCATATATGGGCGCCCTTGTTGGCCTCAATAGCCGGGAAGCTGAAGATACGCAGAGGAGGCAGCTGAAACATTGGGGCAGTGGTTTGCGTAACTTCTTTGTCCATCAGTTGAGGTTTTTGTTCCCTTTTTTCGTGCTTTGTTCTCAGCCTGGTTATCATTGATGTGCAAGTGCCAACAAAAATGAACAAGTAGGCCTCATGCGGTTTGGATCACACTGCCCAAAATTCGGCATTTTTGTGCATTACAGTCAGGGTTTCTGATATACAGTAAAACCTCGTTAAGTCGTCACTCAAGGGACCAAAAATTTTTGACCACTTATGTGGAGTGGGAAATTAAGGAAGAAAAATAAGCCTTACAAATATTCATGAATGGCAGTAGAATTCTGTGAGAAAAACAAGAGCTCATGTAAGAAATGTCTATAAATTAGTGGGGAAATATTAAAAAGGGTTGAAAATACTTATGATGTTACTTTGTTTCATTTTCTCTTACTTATACATTACTAAATAACAACAACTTATTTTACTACATTAATACAATCCTTCAATGTTGACTCATGAAGTTGTTGCTTAGGGAAAAGAATGATCTCTTCTAACATACATCAAGCTTTAAATTTTGTGTTTGTTGTTCCTTGTGAACGGATGCTAAATACTGGCCAACTTTCTCCAGGTATTAGATTTTGTCTGTCTTGCTGGAAGGAGTTAGATTCATATTCTCGGCACTCGGCAGAGTCACAGCAAGAAGTATATGCTTTGAACGACCAGAAGTGAGGAGCGAGATTTCAAGGAAAATAAATATCAAACAGCCTTTCAACTAAGTCCGACACTATTTTCTAAGATCTGATAAGGAAAAGGAATTTTAGAAAACAACTTTTGAGTGACTAGTTAAGCGGTGACCAGTAAAGGAGGGTCATTTTACATTACTGTGAATGAGATCTTTCCGGGACCAATGAAAAATGACCACTTAAACGGAGTGACCACTTAACCGGTTGACTACTTATTGAGGTTTCACTGTATATCAGGCAATATATATCACGATATATATCAGATCTTTATTTTGAAAATGTCATGATATTTTGATATTTTCGATATTTATTTTTTCAACTACGATATTTCTAATATAAAAAGTACATTAATCATAGTAATATTGTTCATTTATTAGTAAAAATAACCAAAAAACTTATGCAAGAGGTTTTTATGATGTATTAATACATTATTAATATAGCAAATATAATCTTTCTTTTTTTATTATTTTATATTTATTTTATTATTAGTAATGTAACAATTTTAAATCATATTAAGAGTGCCTAATTAAATATTAGATGTTGGTCAGAAAACAGAAGAAAATGTCTTATGACTGTGCACCGACTAATGCATATTTTGTATTCCTAAATCATACAACTGAGTTAAAGTAGCTAACAGCAGAAAAATGAGAAACAGCTAATGCTAAATGAACACCATTAAAATTGATAGAAATGTAAAATGAAATATTAGATATAAATAATGAAAGGAACATTAATTTTAAGCCCGCATATTGCAAGAATAATGTAAGAAAATAAAGAGTGATTTGAGGATGCATTTACCATTTTGAAGACTTTAGTTTGCGCTGATCGAAAATATCGGATATATATCAAAATATCGGATATTTTCGAAAATATATTTTCAAACCCTGATTACAGTCCAATGTAAGTTTCCATATGGTTGGCTTCCATCAATTAACAAATTCAGTTTCAAAAATACAGTAATATCCCGTTACAATGAATACCAATACAACGAAATATCCGTTTCAGCAAAATAAATTTTTAGTCCCGTTGTAGTTTTCACTGCATTACATGAATTCCATTAGAGCGAACAAAATTTCCAGACCATAGAAGTTCCTTGTTACGAGATTTCATTGGATAATTGCTTTCCTCAAAATCAATTGAGTGCTTTTAAGAAGCAGAAAGGTTTTAACTTACCCATAGCAGTGGTGTACGCATTCGGGAAGGATTTATCCGTCCTCTCTCTCATGAACACCCATTGACCATCTTCGTATTTACATTCGATGATCTTTTTGTCCATGCTTCGCAAGGCTTTATTGATCTGTTAAAGAAATGAACACTGAATTTCATGAATGTTACCAGCAAAGTATGAAATCTGGCATTCAATATACAAAGCCAATTTATTGAATACATTATACTTTAAGATTAAGCTTTTTTAAATTAAATTATTTTCGGTTCATTCAGCGTTTTAACATTTAAAAACTCCCACCACAAATGATCACTGAATTTAGTTCGAACCTTTCCAAATCAAAGTTTTAATGAATATAAACAAATTTCATTTTCTAGCCTGTTAACAAAGCTTAATAAAAAATGAAAACACACAGTAAAGTACCGTTTATAAATTTTTGAAGGGACTGAGTGAAAAAACATACAATAAGTATATGTTAATATGTATCAGACTCTGCAGGAAACAGTTTAAGAAACATATAAAAGAGTAATATATAAACAGTGCTAGACTGTATCTAGTTCCCAACACAGATGCAAAAAGATAGCACTTTCAAGGACGAAAACAACTGCAAAAATTTTTTTCCCCTGATTTACGTTACCAACGATAATGGTTTCCTTTCTTTGCCCTACTTGAAAACCATTGCATATTAAATAAAAAGTAGTGTTTGAAACTGTTAATTAAAAATATAATTTGAAAAGATGCTCCTTTTTTCAGTAAAAATAGTACATTAAATAGGGAAATATTATTGGAAACCTAAAACAAATGCTTTCCTTCCAGCAACCAGTTAGCATAAGATTTCTAAAAAATTATTCAAACCACTGTTAAAAACATATCTAATCTTGATGAAACTGAAAAGTTTATATTTAAATAATTTTGAACTAAATTTGCAAGCAGTATAGTTATTGCTGCAGGAATCACAAGTAACAGTGAAAGTATAGAAGTAATGCAGATTTACTTATGTAAATAATAGACATATTTATGTAAAACAAATTGAAACCTTTTAACAATCAGTCCCTGTATTGAACTATTTGCTAATCAAGAAATTAGGTTTTGATGAATGAATACGGTATTTTAACTATTAAAACATGATGAAAATATTTATTTATGTACACAAGGTAACTCAATTTCAAAGGATTTCCTTATTTGTTGAAAAAAAAATCTAAAGATTACATTTGTAACAAACATTGAATGCGAAAAACAATCAATTTCAAAATGTATAGGTATATAACTTCATTTTAAAGTGAAAGGTTTTTTAAAGTCTAGAAAAAAAAAAAAAAACCTTTGTGTAATTTCTCACAGCAACAGCAAATAATACGATGGCAAAAAAACAAGTCGACATTAAATTTTAGCAATTAAATTAAAACAGCGGAGAAGCGATAACTTTTATCAGTATTAATTTTAAAGACAAAGTTTTCTTCTTGAAATTGTGATTGCATTTAGCGAATTACTTCAAGACAATGAGTAAAGGCAAGAGCATTAATGCCGGCTTTCAAAAATTCAGTTGAACTCGGTTAATGCTAAGTACTAAACCTTTACAAAAGAGTTTGTGTTTAATGTTATTTGTAACAGCTGTGAAGTAAAATTTTGCGAAAAAAGGAAGAAATACATACCCATATAAATATAAATTTTTTTTACAAGTTATTAAAATTATTACATGCCTTGTACTTAATTACACACAGAGAGATATTTATCTTACTTGTTAATATTTAACGTAAAATAAACCTTTTTATTTAGTTAATTTTAGGCCTCTGAAAATTTCACTATTCACAGTATTTTGAAGTAAAACGCCTAGTGCCATTGTATATCTGCACACACCTATTAGGCTTTCTACAACCACACAAGATGCTTAACTAATTTCTAAAAAAATATTTTTAAAAAATGGGACGAACATTTTTAGTAACAAGCTTAGAAAGTTTTGTTAGTCATTGCTTGCATTTTAATGCAGTAATTGAGTAGCAAATCAAACTTTACTAAAAAAAAATGTTCTCTTAAGCCGTTCTTTTGTATTAACCCTGGTTGTATAAAGAGAGTTCAACTGTCTTTTTTCTTTTTAATTAAAAAAAAATATAAAGTTGTTCAAAAAGTAACACATATACTGTGCTACAGTATGTAATGACTTATATTATGCAAAAAACAATTTTAAGTTGTCAACTAAAACAATGCTGTTGGTTTTACTTGTGTAATATTTATGTTAAAAATATGTTTTAAAGAAGTCAGCGAAAGTAAGTAACTTTCAGTGTCCTACTCATAGGCGGATTTAGGACTGAGTTCCTGGGGGGGCAGGATTTTTTTTTATTTAGCAACATTTTTATTGCCCCCCCCCCCCCCCACTCTCATGTTTTTGTCTGTTTAATGTGATGCATAAGTCCATGCTTTACTTTTTTGTGTGTCGTTTTCATTAATGCATGTTTTCATGCTGTCCTTTTTGAATTGACCTAAAGATAGGGAGCTGTTATCAAGAGAGTGACACAGGGCTCCAATTTTAAGGGGCCGGGGGTTTCTCCCCCGGAGGAAATTTTGTAAAATGGATATACAGTTATACAGTATTGTTCAAATTTTGTAAGAAACAGCCATTTTAAGTTTGAAAGAAAAAATAAACTATAGATTTCTCATTGCAGCAACTTTTTTTTAATTATAAGTAGTGCAGAAAACGAAAAGGAATAGAGGTAGTGTATATTTTTTTTCCTGGCTAAACAGATTAACAATATGCAGTAGAAGTAATTGGAGCCCACTTTGCTTAGGATTTTCAAAGACGTATCTAATTATTTTCAAGGACTCTAGAATAAATAAAATTATTTAACGCACTTCATTTGTACTTGTCTCTGATATTTTAATACTTGAGTGTAAAGTTTTACAGTCCTGTTCTAACTTTGTGAGAAAGAGCCATTTTAAATTTAAAAGAAAAAAAACTACAGATTTCTCATTACAACAACTTCTATTCAGTTACAAGTGGGACAAAAAACAAAGAGGAATAGAAGTAGAGTGTAATTTTATTTTTGGGCTAAACAGATTGACAATATGCAGAAGTAAGATAAAAGCAAGCAACACCAAAAGAATTTCCAAAATTTTGCATTTGGGATTGAATTAATAGCAAGATATGAAACATGCGAGTCACAAAAATTTATTTCAAATAATATGTTACAAACGTGAGAACCATGATTTTTACATTTTTGATACAGGATGTGGCAAGGAGCTGAATTTGACATATTTTGGCATTCCTCCCCCCTCTACCATTTGTTCTAAATTTTAAAATTTAAGGTTTGCAGCCACACTTTTCCAAATGTTCAAGGTTTTCAAGCACTTAAAATGAAATTAGTTTTTTCAAGAAATTTCCATTTTTTAAGGAACGAGTCATGAATTTTTTTGGGGGGAGTTAGGGACCCACTTCAAAGCAGGGGGCTTAAGCAACAGCTTGTTTATCTTATAGGAAAATTCGGCCCTGTTTGTAATTCACTCTTACCTGCAAATTTTTGCTTGATTTGTTTGTAATTTTTACGAAAATTCGTTAGTTTTTACGGTTAAAGGATTTTTACGATTTTACCAATCTTTGTTAGCTTTTTATAGACTTTTATAAAATTTCAGTAAACTTTTCCAAAACTTTTGATGACTCAATTATTTAGATTTCAATAATGACAAGGTCTGACTCAATTAGACTTAGATACTTATGACTTACATACTTTTTAAACAGTATTTATAAAGTAAGTAAAATTGTACTCTCCTTCTAAGTAAAAAGATTCATTTAATCAGAATACTCAGATAACTGAAATTTATTCAGTTTGCGGTAGTATTTATTTTCTCTCTTTCTCTCTTAAAAAGAGAGAGAGAGAAGGAAAAAACTATGTTTTTTGTTTTTTAGAATTTCTCAAAACGCTAATTAATCTACTAAGAACATAAATATTATGCATAAATATACTTGAAATGTGGACACAAATCATAACGAGTAGATCGTTCTGTTAGCGCTAATGGGGGGGGGGGAGTTTTCCCCCCTTTGCTTTAGGTTCTAATTTGTTGAAATAATCGTCAATTATCATAAGTGTTGCAGCTTAATGTAGAGCTCGTTTAGCCTATATTTTCATTCATATACTTGCCCAAAAGGTTTTTCAGTCCAAAATAGTGAATTTCGACACATTTTCAACACCCCAGTGACAGCTATACTATTTTTATTTAATGTTCGTTCCCCCCCCCCTTTTCTTTTCTCTCATCAGAAAAGGACATTCGCTTTTTCATTAAACTATTCAAAAAAGAAAAAGTCATGATTTTTTTGTTTTAAGATTTTGGAAGACGTGTTGTTACTATATAAAGTCCTCCCAAAACTGAGGGACATTGCCCCTATGCCCCCCTCTAAATCCACCCATGCCCTTCTGAACTATTCAAAAAAGAAAAAAATGATAATTTTTTTTTAATATTTGGAAGATGTGTTGTTACTATATAAAGTCCTCCCAAAACGGGGGGGGGGGCATTGCCCCCCCTCTGCCCCCTCATAAATCCGCCCATGGTCCTACTCAAAATGAGTAACAGTTGATACAAAATTTCTTGTGACAACTCTCTATAAATTTAATTTTAAATGAATTTCACCCGATATTATCCTTTTCAATATTTAAACGACATAGTAAGGGACTGTGGGGCAAAGTGAAATGGTTAAGATGAGGCAGCTTTTTTAAAATAAAACAAATTGGAAATTTGTTTTGAAAATTACAATACATAAAGAATGCGAACATTGTATTTCATAAAAAAAAACTTTCATCGAAATAGTATTTTTTGTTTTTGACAGTAAATTTACACTTTAAGAAAATAGTGGAAAATTTCCCCCTTTTTTATGGGGCAAAGTGAAAAATGAAATATTTTTGTAGTGAAATATTTTCTATTTAATTATAAAAGTATTTTTGATCAAAAGAATCAGTAAATAAAAGGTTGAATGAACAAATGAAATTATACTGAAAAATAAATAAATAAATAAATAAACCAATAATTAAGTAAATTAACTAATTAATGCATGAGGACGAATAAATGAGTTAGTAAAAGAGTGAATGCATAAGAAAATAAGTGAATGAATGAATAAATAAGTGAATCGCTAAATTAAGGTATTTAAATAGAGTAATTAATAAAAAATGCCTAAGAGATTAAATAATGACTGAATGATTGAACAATTTGATATGATATGATTGAACTATTAAACGAAATTAACTATTTCACTTTGTCCCCCCCCCCCATGTACTTTTCTAATTGTACAAAATATTTAAAATACAATTATGCTTAATAATAACTAAATAAATACTGCACCGAATCAAGGGCGCCCATATAGGGGGGCAAGGGGGGCTCGAGCCCCCCCACCCCTTTGAAATTAGAACTTCCTTGCTTTTAGTACTTTTTTCTTTGCAAAAATGTAAAAACATTTCTTCTCCAGCCATTAATGAATAAGTTATTAAAAATGTCAAATTTTAATGACTCTAATCTGCGCTGAAATTGGTTTCCATGTGGAAAATATTTGAGCCCCCCCCCCCTTGCAACTATGCATATGGACGCCCATGCACCGAATATTAGAAGATCTGAATCAATATTTCAACTGTTACTACAAGAACTTTATCATTTAATAAGACCGAAAATAATTTTCGACTTAGAAAATATTACAATATGAGTATCCATTTTTGAAAATTGCTTGCATTGTCATATTCTATAATTTTCAGAGTTAATTTTTTCTTGACTGGAATAGACAACATTTGTTACTACATAATTAAAATATTACCAGATAGGTGGCACTAAAAGCAAAGTAAATATTTCAACATTTCACTTTGCCCCATGTGTATTTTATGCTTTGCCCACAGATTAAATGAATACTTTTTCAGTATAAATAATGTACCGTCGTTACAGCCAATCCCCAAGGGACCAAAATAACATCTTTGTTGTTGCCTCATACTCAATTTTGCTATGAAAATTAAATAACAGAGGATAAAACGTGAAGGGGGATCTGAAGCTATTGCGTTACAGCCATAAATTCACTATACGCAACTTCGTTATTTACGGGCATGACTGTATTATTCTGCCCCTGAAATACACAATCATCTGATAAAATTAATAACATAAAAAGTGGAGGATGCATTGTTTATGTTTTCAATATACATTACCTTTAACTCGGCAAAAGGTTCATTCATGCCGCCGACGTACAATAGGCCAACTTTTGTAGGCAATATTCTATAAAATAAGAAAAGATATCATATAATATTTCAGGTGATGTTAATAAATTAAAAATTTAAAAAAAATCCGACTGAGTCGCAACTGCAGAATCAAGAGGGAAAATTGAAAGCCTTCACTATTAGAAATCAATTTCAATTATCTTATTTGCAAACAAATAGAAACTGGCAACATATAAAAATTTTAAAGCATTGCATTTTATTTCTTTGTCAGCCAACAATGAATTCGGCAGTCAATCAAGTAAAAAAAGGCTTAGCCGTTATTAAAATCTGTCTTAAAAAAATGTTATAATTGTTATAATTTGAATTCCATGCAACATGGAAGTTCCAAACACATTCCATCAGATGCAGGAAAAAAATCTCTTTTTTTTCGTGATAAATTTTAAAATTTTTAAATATGTTTTCACTGCAAAAATCACAAAAAATCATTTAAAGGTTTTTAATTAATATCTTCGTTAACTAATGTCATCCAAAGATGCAACCTAGCTAAGAACACTCTCGATCAACTCTCATATTGAATAAAAAAAAAGGCTTTTTCAAAATCGGTCAATAATGAAAGGAGGCAAATTCGTCACTTACCCGATGCCCGTCCGCTGCGTTATGACTAGCTTGAAATCCACCGAATTCAAATTGGCCGGCTTCCATTTGAGTGTGTCGGGACAGCGACCACAAAGATAAGGCTAAAAATAAAGAACAGTATGAAGAACTAGTCGACCCGTGCGGAACTCCGCACTGTGCTTCAAATCGTTTCATAAGGCATTTCGCTCCTTAAGAATTTCAAAGGAAGAACATTATGACGAAGAACCGAAAAAAAAGTAAGCGCAGAAGAGAAGGCATGTAATTTAAAGACATCAGAAACAAAACCTCGTTAAATACAACGTTGTGATAATTTGATCATAGCTCCCTTTTTAATCGTACATATTTTCAATGCAAACATAAATGTCATTAAAAGTGTGGCTGAGTGGTGACTCGTGAAAAAGCAATAATTGTGCATGTGAAAAAACAGGTTGTGGCAAATACAGTCCTGCACATGTCAGCATCTGACGGGAAAAAAAGAAGCATTAAAGAGATATTTATTGGCACGTATTCGAATTGGCGCCATTCTGACTAACAGCCCGACACCCCAACAAACCTAGCAATTGCGCCTTCCTTTTCGAAAGCTATTCATTGAAGGAATGCGTAGTAAAAAACAGCAAAAAAGCTTTTTGCCAAAAAAAAAAAAATAATAATAAGATCATGCATCTGTGTTTTGTCATTAACCAGCATGATACGATTTAAAATTATTCGCAAAGCATGGAATTTGATTAAAGAATGACGAAGATCTCACGTATCGATTGAAACAAACATTCTAGAGAAGTAATAAATTTGATTGAAAATAAGTGTTTTTATCTTTGAATATTGAACTATTTCACATAGAAGGTTGCTTTAACCGTTACGGCTTAAATGCCCTCACATGTTTCTCTTTTAATCGAACACTTAAAATTCAAAACCAAAACCAGTTGAACTGAGTCCGTTCTTAAGTGTAATTTTTCGAACGTAGACAAAATGTGTTTTTTTTTTTTTTTTCAGCAGAAAGCAGAGGAGTAGAAAATAATTTCTTGCTAATGAAGTTGATAATACTTTTAATGCTTTATATCGTATTCGCGCGAATAAAAAATTAAAGGTTTACTGAGTGAAACTCGTAGTTTTAATCGGGCGTAGTATTTTTTCATTTGTACAAAAGGTCGAACACTGCTATTAGAAACATCTACATTTTAGCATACAATAAAAATGTTTTTCTGCACAAAAAGGATTTCTTTAGGTAAATCTAATACTTTTTTATGCTTACATTATGTTGAGTGGTCTGGATGTAGTCAAAGAACACAGTTCGATTAACAATCAACTTATCCGAATGATAACTGTAGCCTGCATAAAGGAGTCGAAACACCAAGTAGCATTCCCACTGCATTTATTTTATTAGGTGTGTATGTTATGAGCACATGTAATGCGTAATACTAATATAAATTTGATATTATGTCGGACAGCGCAAGCTTGCCCGAAGTTCAGATAGTTTATAGCCGAACGCTCTACCGAAAAAAACTTACCAATTAAACCAAACAACTAAGTCCAGTGCTGTTAAGCTTTATTAAAATATAAACACACACACAGGCTTTTTTTTTTTTTTTTGCCGAAATCGACGTAAAAAATTTAAAACTGCATTAGAACTTTGCTTTAAAAAATGCATAAGAACTACAGGCAGCATCAAGGTTTTGAAACAGCAAGAGGCGATTTCGAAAACTTGAATTTTCGACCGTAAGCCTTTTTTTCGTCATTGGCCAGCCTGATAAGTTTTAAAATAGAGGGGATTAATATATAAGATAAGATATTGAAAAAAAATGTTTTTATTTTCGAAAATTTTTACAATTTGTTATCGCAGGCTGCTTAAACCGTTATAACTTAGATGGCAGCACGTGTTCATCATTTAACAGCACGGTTAAAATACAAAATAAATTGAACTATGCTTTCGAATATAGTAAAAATGTGATAAGCTATTTGTTTTTTAGCAAAAAGAAGAAAAAATATATATTTTACCCTTCAAATTGAGGTAGTATTTTATTTATTTGTACAAAGAGTCAAAAACTCATTAGAAGAATATATATTTCAATATACGATTTATTATTTTTTTTCTGAACAAAAAACAATTCTATTGTAGTCTTAAATCTTAAACCTGTTACTTATATTTTCGCTTACATTATGCTTTAATTTTCTTTCCAGAGCCAAAGCTTCAAAAAAAAAAAAAAAAAACACGTGCAATTTCGAATTAATTTAGCACATAATCACTGAATGTTTTCATATCAGCAAGGAGCATTTCCTTCTCATTTATTCTATTCCCTCATAGTTGTTATTCATTTAATTCAGTGTTCATGTAATGCGCGATATTTCTCTAATTTTTTTGTTGCAGATTATTCGGACGTGGGCCCGAACACGTAATCTCCTGGTTACGAAGAGAACGCTCTGCCGATCAAGCTATTCAGCTCTGTCGGTCATAGCGCAAATTAAAGTTATAAGTTTGACCGAAAACCTTATTCTGGTTCTTTAAAATAGGTTATTCGGCTAAAAGAAACAATTTTCAGACCTTGGGTCTATTTTTCGTCAGTAGCCAGCACCATAAGCTATAAAATAAGCCGTAAATCAAAGAAATCGATCAAGAATTGAGGGAAATTTGGCGTAGAAACCAAAAACAGGCTACAGAAATAATATATAAGGATTTGAAAACGCTACTAGAGTATCACACACAAAAGCAAAGGACAGCAATACACAAGCAAAAAAAATAAGATGAAATATAAACACAAGAATCAAGACAATGCAAAGTGGGTACTCTGTCGATAATATGTCCAGTATATATCTAGTACAGTCGAACCTGTCCATCTCAAATTTGCCAATGGCAAAATTTTTCCATTTCCCTACATCATTAGCATAAATTTAACACCCCCCCCCCCCTAAGCCTATCCTGAATGAGTTTTCCCAAAAACCTCTATACATTATATTCTGACTAGACTTGTTATTTTCAAATTTGATCTGCAGCAAAAATTTTCAATAGTGGAACCTGGACACAAAATTCCTACAATCAAGGAGAATGTTTTCAAGGAATTCCATCACCCGCAAATTGGTGGAAAAGTTTCCCTTTCAAGTTTGTTATTTTGCCAACTTATGATGTTCTATTTAAACTATTTTATAGAGTAGAAAATAAAAATAACTTTTTTGGTCAGAAGCGCAATAATCATCAAAATATCAGGGATAAGAAAAAGTGGCCAGTGGGGTGTGTCTTACAATGCACTTTTTAAAAAAGTTTTGAATTTCTTATGGGGCATCCCTTTAATTGCTTCCTTTTGATGAAAAAATACACACATAAAAGTTCCATAGAATTTGAACATAATTTAAGGGGTGCTACCAGTGATTAAAATTACATTCAAATGGCGTAAAAATCAACTCCCCAATACACCCCTGCACTTTTTAAAAAAGTTTTGAATTTCTTATGGGGCACCCCTTTAATTGCGTCCTTTTGATGAAAAAATACACACATAAAAGTTCCATAGAATTTGAACATAATTTAAGGGGTGCTACCAGTGATTAAAATTACATTCAAATGGCGTAAAAATCAACTCCCCAATATATCTTGTCATATTTTTAATCAACATGAAGTTAGGTCGGTTGGGTTTAACACAGCACAAACACCTATTTCTTATATATACAAGAAAATAATAAGCATTTCATGGTTGTCATTTTATGTATTAATGTCAAAAAAGCATTTGAAAGTTCGGTAATGCCATTCATATCACAGGTTCAGACTTTCGGTCTTTTACATTCAGCAATATTGTAATTTTTCTCTTTGTTACTTCCATGTGACAATACAAACTTTTCACTGATTGCTACTTATTATCCAGACCAAATAAATAAATTAAGAAAAAATAAATAAATAAAAAGAGAGAATTGACAAATTTTGCAGCAGTGGTAGCACCCTCTATATATTATTCAATTTTTATTTTTCAGATATGAGATTTTTTTTTCATCCAAAGGAACAAAATGAGAGGGTGCCTCATGAAAAAATAACACCTTTAAAAATGAGAGGCACCCTAGTGGCCAGAGAACAAAAAAGGAGGAAATCCCACCCCCCTCCAAAAAAAAAATTTAAAATTATGCAAAAAAGCGATGACATCCAAAACTGCATCAAAATAACCCTTAGAAGCCATGATATTCAAAAATTCATTAAAAATCGACACCAGTTTCAAAGAAAAAAAAACCCCTCCCCAAATTAATTTAATTTGAAATTATTGGGCAGCAATTAATACATGACACATATTGTTCTTAAAACATAGTATACATTTCTGAAATGTCAGTTTTAAAAAAGATCGGGAGAATGGGGATTGCTGTAGTTAGAAAATTAGTATCATACAAAATTAGTATAATGTAGTAAATCAAGCAACGATAAAATTAAAAATTTTAAAAACGCCCGACTGAGATGCAATTGTAGAATCAAGAGGGAAAATGGAAAATCCTCTAAAAAGCCTTATGTTATTAAAAATCAATGTCAAGTATTTTATTTGCTAATGAATAGAAACTGGCAACAGATAAAAATTTTAAATCATTGCTTTTTATTTCCTTGTCGACCAACAATGAATTCGATAATCAATCGCGTGAATCAAGGCTTAACCATTATTAAAATCTGCTTAAAAAACGTTATAATTCGAATTCTAAGAAACATAGAAGTTTCAAACACATTCTATCAGACACAGAAATAAATTCTCTTTATTTTTGTATTACACTAAAAATTTTTTAGCTGTGTTTTTACTGCAAAAATTGCAAAAAACCTTTTAGAGGTTTTTTATTAATATCTTCATTAATTAATGTCATCCAAAGACGCAGCCTAGCTAAGAACACTCTCGATCAATTCTCCTTTCGAACAATTTTTTTTTTCAAAATCACTCCCTCCGTTTAAGCGCTAGAGTGCTACACACACACACAGACACGTCAAATTTATAACCCCCTTCCTTTGTGTGCCGGGGGTTAAAAATGGAGGGTGGCCTGAACTCTAGCTCAAAAAAAGTTTTTTTTCAACCACCCTAATAGACAGATGTGACTATAATACACAATTTACATACAGATACAAAGAAATTTACACTAAAACAAAGGAAATATCTGCTTTTAAAGAAAAGTACCATGGGAATTGATGTGATATACCCCACCCTTGGCGACTTTTTCCTGTTGGCGCAAAGAAAGCGTCGCCAAGAAAACGATGTATGACAACATATGTCATACATCGTTTTTAGCGATGCTTTTTTTGGGCCAACAGGAAAAAATCAGATGAAAAAACATGATCAAAGCACTTCAGAACACAATATATATAAAAACAACATAAAACTACAACAAAAAACATCACGAATATACGCTTCAAAAATACCAGAAACTAGAAAGGTTTTGTACACAAAGAACAATTACTAGAAAGTATTTAAAATGCTTAAATCAACAAATTACTATAACAGTTCACCAACGAAATATGTACCAATAGAAATAAAAGTTATTTTCCAACATGCATTTCATCGAACAAAAACTTTTCTCATACTCTGCTAAAAAAGAGCAAACCGATCCAAATCGCGATGTTTAAAGCGGAAAACATCCCCAAAATCCATAACTATTTCAGCCAAAAAAGCGCTTAGTTACTCAAATTTCGATGTATGAAAAGTAGAAATGTCTCAACAAAACATCCTAAACATAAACAATACAAAAATACCATACATTTATTTGCTATATAGACATACTCTCAAAATACCTATTATATTTTACATAAAATAACACCTTTATATTTTTATAAAATGCTGGAGTCAACTTTTTTTCAGAAATTCAGTACCTAAAGGAGGCACGTTAATAGAATATGTCTAAATAATTCGTGGCATCGATAAGAATGAACTTTTAGAACAAAATAACCGTACTATTTTTGTAAAATTAATTTACATACAGTAAAAATAAAGTTAAAAACTACAAGAACCCCTCAAGGATTTGTAAAAAACAAAGAATTTCGGAAGTGAGTTTTTTTTGAATTCTAAAAAAAAGAACTTAGCTTTTTATAGTATAAATCCTCACACTCAGTCCAAAACAAAATATCATATGACAATGGCACGTTACAGACACACCACGTTGGAGTTACCTTTTAATTAACGTTCAAGTTTGAAGAAACTGACATTTTCTAATGTTTTTACTTCAAAACACAACTACTGAATCTAAACGAACACAAAATAAGCTTTCCTGTAAGGTATATTGCACGAAACAACACGTATCTCTCCTGCGTGAAACCGAGTAAACAACCCGAGTAAACAAGTTCGAACAAGATTGCCTTCGCGTTGCCAAACACAGATCAGTTTCAGCAGGGATGCCATGCTCAAAAAATTATCGCCTCATTGGCGAGAAAAATATTTCAATTTTGTGCAAAAAATCGGATGTCGCCAAATGGGGGGGGGGGGGGTATATCACATCTGTACCGTAGCATGTTAGAGCAACAAGGGTTCCCTTTAAAAATCTATTATAATCAGCAATGTTCTTGGAGAAAATATATTCGGGGGAACACACCTCTATCATGGTTGTTGCATGTTTACTGGACCAAAAAAGGTCACTTCAGATTGCTCATACCAGCTTTGGTTTAAAAAAAAGCCGACATTTATTTTTAGAAAAGAGCTTTGAAACCAGTTTGCATTAAATATATGTGTGACAACAAAAGTCAGAATTCTATGCAAGCGCAAAAGAAGTTATCGAATAACAGCCCAAGTGTAGGATAGATGGCACAAAAATCAAGTTTTTCTTCTCATCACGTGACCGAGATCTCCCCCGTTGTTGGAGAAATCTTCGTACTGATCGAATTTCCAGCCCCATATGCTAGAATGCAGGGTTGGCAAAAACCTGTTTTTAAAAAAAAGCCCATGGACCCAGGATTTTTTTAAATAAAAAAAACCTTAACTAAAGCTGGGTTTTGTTGTCTTTTTTTAGGGGAAATGTGGGGTACTTGTAGCATAAGTATATTAACAAAGCACAAAAATTGTCTTGGGGTAAAAAAAAGGCTGGAAAATTAGCGTTTTCTGAAGAAAAGTATAAAAGACGAAGAAACCAAGAATGGTGAAGTTTCTGATTTTTTAGTTTCCATGATTACCAACAGTTAAGGCGAAGTTACTTCTCAAGTGATAAAATCTACTACATTTTTTTTTTCATTTTACTTTATTGTATTTCATTTTGTTATGCATAACTACTGCAGAACCTCAAGTAATTTAAATCCTTTTTTATTGAATCCCAGCTTAATCAAGACACTTCTTTGAATTTTATTGTGTTTAGACTACTCCTAAAATTTTATGAACTTTCCCGTAGTTCGTAAGTTAGAAAAGGACAGACATATACTTTTTCACATTTTTGCCACCCACAACCACCCACTTCCACCCACCACGACCAAACTCCCTTATTCCCACCAGGAGACCAAGGGATGCTTACCACCCCAAGCAGAAATTGATTGGAATTGGTGGTGATAGAGAAAACCTTGTCTTTACGTAAGCACATTAGCATTTTATATATATATTAAGAATAAGATTAAGATTTAGTTAAACATAACATTTGCGTACTCTGTAGCACAAAATTTATTTAATGATGTTATCTTTGAAAGAGAATTCTATTTGTTTGCTAGAACAAAGGTGCACCTTATTACTTTAGCAGTAGCAACTAATTTTTTAAAAATAAAAATTCACATTAAAATCTCTTCCAATGTCTATTACATGCAGGGTTCGAAAATATCATGATATTTTCGAAAATATCCAATATACTGATACATAACGGATATTTTGATATATTTTCAATCGGCACAAACTAAAGCCTTCAAAATAGTAAATGCACATCCTCAAATCACTCTTTATTTTCTTGCATTATTATTACAATATATAGACTTAAAATTAAGGTTTCTTTCATTACTTATATCTAATATTTCATTTTACATTTTTATCAACTTTTAATGGAGTTCATTTATCATTAGCTGTTCTTATTTTTTATTCTTTACACAGTTCTATGATTCAGACGTAAAAAATATGCATTATTCGGTGCACAATCATAAAACATTTTCTTTTTTTTTCTGACCAATGCTTAATATTTAATTAGGCACTTTTAATAGGAATTACAATTGTTACATTGGTAATATATTTAGGGACATAAAATAAAAAGGAATATTACATTACTTTGTTACATTAACACTAGAAAGACGGAGGGGCCTGTGTGGCCCCTCGCGTAGTTTGTTGTTTAATAACTCGGATAATATCTAACGGAACTTAATGGAATTTTCTGACTTTTCATTATATGACACTATTTGAATGCTTGTTTAATCGTTTAATCATTCGCCTCATAGTACTGTTAATATTGATCCTTATACCTAGAAAGACGGGAGGGGCCACAGTGACCCCTAAGCATTTTGACAATTAAAAAATTATTTTTTTTCCTTTCTCCTAATTGCAGTAGCATAAAAAAAATGCCATTCACTCTAGTTTAACCTGTAACTTCCTTTTTATGCAGCCGTTTGGATATCCAAATGCTATAAACAGTACCGACTGCTTACCATCCTAACGGTGGCCATTGCTCTTAGAAAGGAAAACTAATTCAACCTTTTGCCGAGTATAGAGAGAAAAACTAAAAATAATTAAGTACTAAGTTTTTATTTAGTCATGAAAGAAGGTGCATCAGGCATGTGGACTCCCTCAGGAAGAATTTTTAAAAGAATTGACTCCAAAAATGGGTAGGGGCCACACTGGCCCCTTCAGTCTTTCGAGGTATACAGAAAATGTCAGTCGTTCTAGTGTTAATCATGGATTAATGCATCATAAAAATACAGTTCATAATTTTTGGTTATTTTTAATAAAAAATAAACAAAATTACTATGATTAATAATTTTTTATACTCAAAAAATGGTAGTTGAAAAAATAAATATCAAAAATATCAAAATATCATATTTTCAAAATAAATATCGGATATATATTATGGTAAAAACATGATATATATTGACAAACCCCTGATTACACGGAAGTGAGATATTTTAAAAATCAATTATTTGCTAATTGGTGGTCTAGTGCTACTCTCAATTGCTTTAAAAATGTATCAACGGCTCCTGAAAAAGGTCCGAAAATGGCGACCTTACCGACAAAAGCGCTTTGGAGCATCTTTAGTGCTAAATAAGTTAAAAAATATTTTGTTTGGCACAGCTAGGAGCAGAACATAAACTCAGTTCCAAACGGCGTTTGAGCATTCAGTAAACCCAAAGAATAAAGCTATTCTCAATTTTTTCTTAAAGTTTCTTTGTGTCTAAATTCCTAGATTTTTTCTGTTTATTGATGATAGCAAGATGACAGTTGAAAACTAGAATAAGAGTTAAAATTGAAGTAAATAGCAGATCGGCCGAAGAATCTCATACCAGCCATAGAAATACTAAAGATAAAAAACTTAAATAGATAAAAATAAAATAACAAGAATAGTTAATCAATAAAATAAAATTAACACAAATTACAGGAAAAAATAGAAACTGAGGGGAAAAAAAAAAAAGAAGTGATAAAAGAAAAAATAACATGAGATAAAAAAAATATATATTCCTTATTCAAAGCTTTATATTATTAGTGAGCATACTTCAATTTTTCAAAGCAAAAATGATTTTTCTCTTGTTTAACCAAGTTTACCTAAATTTTTGGTATTTTTAAATTTCCCTGATTTTTTGCGATCGATAAAACTCCGACTTTTTCCCGATCCCCCGCTTCTGTAGCCACCCAGCTTTATACTGAAATTTTTTTGTTGTTTTCAAGAGGAATTTAAAAAAAGCTAAAAATTAAGCCTTAAAGCTGCCTTAGGTTGAAAATGGTTGCAAATATTGCCTTTGAATACAAAACAAAAAAAAAAAAAAAAGAAAAAAGTTCACTTGAGCATTCATACAACTCTAAAAAATGTTAATACTAAAACTACAGTTCAGCTGAAGTAGGTAACTATAGTAACAAGACACAAAGAAACATTACTTCAGGGATGGCGAGAAAAGGAAAGACATTCGCATTAAAAAGATAAATAAGTAAAAGTCTGAAACTTACATCAGGTACGGGTTGGAAAATGAGACCGTCAACTTCGTGAGACATTTCCTTCCGAAACTTTTCACCCAGAATCTGGAAACCATCAGGATTTTTAGAGCATACAATTTTCATGAGCATTATTTGTTTTTTGTGTAACTTCTCTGCATGAAGTAAATAAAATTGTGGTGGATGGCATACCATTTTCACTACCACTATCACCTACTCCATGGTGCCTGGGGACTAGTTTGCATGTGTGGGCATTTTTTAAATTTATTGATTTTTTAGGAGGAGGGGAGGACGAATGCTTTACTCCAGAAGTTTCTTCTTGCTTGAGACTCTTCAAGCAAAATAATTGAATATTTAACAGCATATTAATGATGAAATATTATTTTTAAAGCACTGCATTATTATCAATTTAAATGATTTTTAATTTAATTAGTTTTGTTGTGATTATTCGGTCATGAAACTGAATGAATTTTAGTTTGAATGAATTATCGATTTAATAAAAAATAATGCTCGAAAGCTAAATAATGGGCATGGGAAAAAATAAACGTAAAATACACCCTTGATTTCTGGGCCATTAAATGCAAAGCAAACAAACATAAAATTTATTCCACAAATTAATTATTTTTAATGCAAATAAATAAATTAATGTAAATAAATAAATAAAACTTCAATAAGAAACAAAAAATATTATTTTTAAAGCAGCATTTGATTATCAATTTAAGTGAATTACTACTTAAAAATCCTGTTGTGACTTTTGAGTCATCAAATGTGAAGAAAACAATAAACCAAAGTTTCAATTCACCAAACAATTATTTTTAGCACATAAAAGTGAATTTTTAACAGCAAATTAATTTACCTGTCTGGCAGACGTAATGTCCCAAAAATCTTTAGAGCGGATACTGAAAGGTTCCTTCAGTCGATTGATTCGACCTTCAGACATGGCCAGCCTACGAGGCTGAATAATTTCCTTGTCGATACATAGACGCCTGCGATCGAAATCGGTTCGTCCGACATCAATGCCCTAAAAAGGATCAATACATATAAACAGTGATGACACCAGAAATTGTTGATGGGGTCAAGAGGAGGGGAAGGGGGGCAAAGTGCATACAGTACAGAACCTCAAATCCGGAAAACTCGGGACCGCGACCTTTCCAAATTTTGGAATTTTACGGATTAGGATTACAATTTAAAAAAAAACGTTTTCTTGGTTTCGCTAATGTTTGTGCCAAATTTCTTATATTTTTTGATCAATATGCATGCAAGTATACTTCATTATGCTAAAACAGAAGTGGGAGATAATTTTCAGTGGCATGTAGTCTGTGGATGTTGCTTTTTATTATTATGTAATTTGCCCATGGATACAATTCATAAATCATAATTTTTACTAAAACTAATTTTGTAATTCTGTTCAATAGGCTTTCTGTTGCATACGTATGAGAAGAAAAAAAAACAATTATCCTTAGCTGAAACTGGATGTTAAAAAATTGCTGCACATTGCACATTTACAGCAAAACGCTCATTTACGCATAACATGTGACAGTGGAGAAAACTTGAAAATATTTTTTTAAAGCTAAACTAAAAACACTGTGTTTTAAATAAATAACTGTCGAACATTACTTGTTGAAAACAGTTTTTGAATTTTTAAAACTGGAAAAAGAAAAAAAAAGAAAAAAGGGAAAAAAACAAAACAATTTAAGGGAAGAAGTTGCAGATTTCAGGATTCCGAATTTGGGGGGTCTCAAACTGTATGTTCTAAATCATCAGTATACAACTTGGGTAAAAGAATATGAAACATTATTTACAAACAAGTAGGATTTTAGATTATTTATGAGTGAATACGTCCCGTAGAACATACGGCTCCCACACTTTTATGTTAGAAATTAAGCCCCTTGGGTATCTACTGGATCCATATGCATTTCACGTAAAACCTGCTATTTTGTTCCACATGGGACAGCTCATACATTTCATTAAAAAGTGATAAACACACAAACTTGTTTTCTGCATGAACAAAAAATTTTGTTCATTAATTACTTCTAATGAAATGTAGGAGTTATTATGTGAGGGACAAAATGTGTACAGTGAAGCACTGTTTATACGTTTTTTTTAAATACATTTTTATCAAATACAGGTGTCCCTCGTATAACATAATATTTCATTCCGTGTCATATCAAAACTGTGTTACACGAGACTTTCAGGTTAAGATGTATCGTGTTATATCGAAACCGTGTTCTGTGTTACATCGAAACCGTATTATACGAGACTTAGAAATAAATCAAGGGATGTGTACCGTGTTGTATCGAAACCGTTTCTTAAAAACAAAGTAAATTAGAGTACTGTCAAAAATTAACAGAATGTATAAAACAAAAATGAAATTTCATTTTTTTTTAAACATAACATTTGTGCTGTATCAAAACCAGGAAGCAGTAAATTCACGTTTCGTACCCTGATATAATAACCACAAACTTAGCACCATGTAATATCGAAACCGTGTTGTAGAAGTACTCTGTTATACAAGAGACGCCTGTATGTATTTTTTAAATATGTCCGTCTAGAGTCTAATACACATTAACCTATACCTATCACACGTTTTTTTCATTTGTACGCTTTTTTCACACAGGCCCTTCAAAAACATACAAACGATGCTCCACTGTATTTTTTCGTAGAACGGGCCAGCAGCTTTTCACAGGTTGCAAGTTAAGAGTTAAATATAAAATTACCAAACACTTTCCATTTTCTGATTTCAAAAATTTACCTCTTTATTATAATTTTTAACTTGCAGTAAGAATCTGATTACATTTTACAAGAAAACCACCCCATAATTTTAAAAGCATTGTAAGTGGTTTCATCTTAAAATCACAGCTTAGATCTGTGCACGTAGAAAATCCGAGACTCACTTCAAACTTAATGATATCGTAGACAAGGTATCGTGGCACATCTTTTCCTTCCACTTTATCAATGATCATTTCCTGCGAAAAATACAGAAAGAAGACCAGGAAATTATTGCACAATAAAGAAAACATTTCAGTGCAATTTGCTTTGTATTTCACATTTTTATACTTTTCTAAGAAACAGAAATAACAGAAAAAGGTTTTCCTTACGCCATCCAAAAGGGTGCCGCTCAGGTGCATGTCCGGCTCTTTTCTACGAGGAAACCACAAACCGTCAACCTTGAATACTGAATTGTCACGATCAATAAAAAATACTTTTCGTTCACCATCTATCAGCATCATGTACCTAGGGGGAGGGGGGGGAAACAACAAATATGAACAAACTAAAACAGAGTTCGTACTCAATTTCAGAAACAAAATGAAAGAGTTTTGAAGGAGTAAAATGAGATTTTGGAGGAGTACTAAAAGGCTATCATTGTATATATATCAAGGCTCGAAAATTATACTGCCCGACATGCCTGGGGCATGTAAAAATTCTGATCGGGCATGAATTTTTTCCCCATACATGCCCGGCTGGGCATGTAATTATTATAATTTTTTTAATCAAGTATTATAATTTTTTTAATCAAGATAGTTTTAATGGAAACTTATTATGTACTATTTATTTAAACTTTTTAAAATGTTTTATATTGACATAATTCTTGATTCAGATTTTGCTGTTAAATTCATTTCTTGTCTGATTTATGCTATACGACAGATTCAAATATTTTAATTTTTATACAATAAAAAAACTGGGCATGTAAAAATTTGATTTGGGCATGTGTTTTTTAAACAAACATGCCCAGCAGGGCATGTAAAATTTTAAAGATTTTTCTAGCCCTGATATATATGTATATATAAATAAATAAATAAATAAATAAATAAATAAATAAATATATATATATATATATATATATATATATATATATATATATGATATCACACTTTTTTTCAACATAATTGACCCCCTTCCCCTTCATCACAAAGTGTCACACTACAGCTAACTCCTCCACTTGTCATATGTCATATCTTTACAAACATATTGTATGTGTGATGTCACTTTTTGTCACCCTCTCTCTTCCCCCTGTCACAATTTCATGAGCCCGTCTCTTTCTCAAAGCATGACATCCCTTGTGGATGACACTTTAAACAATATCATAACTGTGATTTATTAAACAAATGTTTTTTTTTTAACACAAATACTTAATATAGTACATCTCAACTTATGTATTTTTAAATATTTAAATAATAATTAGACAATCTGACTTTTGCTGCTGAGAGTGTGATAGAGGGAAAAACAATCATCATAAACCTTGAAAATACAGTCAGGACAATTGAAGCATGTTTTACTTCACTTATGAAATGTCTTAGTCTTCTAAGAAAATTTTCACCTTCAATTTTCCTGACTTAACTATGATCAATTTGTAAATCATATCTTTATGAAAAAATGAAATTACTGTATTAAAATTACCCTTATACCTTCGCCCTTGTGACGAAGTTAAGTTGTCGATTGAAGTATTTCAAGTCACTGTCATAGAGACTATGCAGTCTTGATATAAGAAAGAAGGAGTTTTGAAGGAGTTCAAACCAAAATGAAGGAGTTTGAAGGGCCTTTCAAAAATTGCATTTTCCTTTTAATTTGTCATCTCAAATGAGGGATTTTTTACTCTGTTTAGTACATAAAGTTGAACCTCGTTAAAAGGAACTCAAACAAACCTTTAAAACTAATTCGTCTTAAACCATAATTCAAGTCTTATCCAAATAACAATCAACAGCAAACAGGATGGGACTTACAGGCTCCGTTTTTTCAAATTTTTTTTCTTGCGCAAGTTAAAGAAAGAACATTAAAAATGCTTTGATAACATTTTTGTTTTGGTTTATTTGTTTTCTAGTTTAAAATAAATGTAATATTTAAGAGACAAATTCTGAAAATGTATTTTTAATTTTTTCAAACATATAATCAAAATTTACAGTATCAGGGGTAGAAGTGACCGACTTGTCACATATAGGACATTTTCCACAAAAATATAGGACAAATATAGGACACATTATTTGAATAATTTTGCTATAAAAAAAGAAATACATATCATATATTATTTAGTTATTCTTATCAATGATTTCGTTTAAAAAAATTTCAAACAAAATTATAACTTACATCTGAAATGACTTCCTGTATTTGAAAGAAATATTTTTGAAAAAAGTGTACTTTACAGACTAAATAATTAAACAAAATTTGAACAAAGATAATTTTTTATTTTTTCTTTCGCACTTACGACCCAAGTACTAATTCCACTGCTCTTTGATTTTATATCTAAACTGAACCCTTTACCACTTGTATTAAGAACAAACAGAGTTTAAGAAGGATCCTTCAGACGTTTTTCAGAGTTTTCTTTATGCTTAAATGTTTTAGCATGCAGCCTCAATTGCGAAAATCCACTATTGCTTATGGGCACTGAACAGTTGCAAAAATGGCAAAAAGCGGTAAAATCATCTTTTCCTTTAGTGCACCATGCACCAAAATTTGTACAATTAATGTCCTCCTGATTCAACCACTCCACACGAAATTTTGTTGAGCGATGCAATTTCGCCATTATAATTCCACTTATTACCACAAACTACGCTTTAACATCACAAGGAACTAACATTCTACAATCCAAAATTCCACAAAAAAAAAGATTTCAAAAAGAAGATTAGAACATTCCGATCAGAAAATGCACTGAACACAACACATACCAATATACCAACGAAAACCATGATGGAAAACAAAACAAATGGCTGTTGCCCCCCCCCCCCAAACGCAAAAATCTAAAACCAACTTCAGATTTAGTTCTCGAAACTCCACCCACTACAGAGTGACGTCACATTGCTGTAGCCAATGAGTGAAGATGCCTGTCGTAGGATTCAGTCAGTTGAGTTTTTTAATTTGAAATTCGTTTGGGCACATATTTTCAACAAAAAATCCGATGTCAGAAAGTTTATTAGAAAAAAAGATATATTGGGTAAAAAACGGGAATATGGGAAATATAGGACATTTTTGAAAAATATAGGAAATATAGGACGATTTTGATGCTTTTTTTGAAAATATAGGAAATATAGGATATATAGGACTACTTCGACCCCTGCAGTATGTATTTAAGGCAGAAAAATAATAATTTTTGAAATTGATGTAAAGATGACTGTCTTTTTTGTTACTGCAATTTTTACAGAAAAGTCCATTTTTTTAAATTTTTACCAGTTTAAGAAATGCTAAGTAGTAAAAAGTAAAAAATCAAGATGAATGAAAAGCAAAACAAATTTCACTTAATAAAACAAATTCACAAAAACTCTTGAATATGATTGCAGGCTATAAATTCATCATCAAAATCTATTTTTGCTGTTTCAGCATGGTATAGAAATAAACTAGTTTTGTAAGGATTATTCTTTAGCTCAAAACTTGATTTATATTAGATATATAGTTAAAAAATGCATTATTAACATAATTTATAAAATAATGATCAACTTTTTGCATTGTTCTTGATTACAACTTAAAAGGTTTCAATTGTAATTAGGATGTAGCAAAAACTCAGATGACAAGGTAAAATTGCTTGTGCAAACGGTTTTTTTTTTTTGCATTGTTGATTCATTTCATTTTTTAGAAGGCAGCAACCAGATGCATTTTTTTTTCTCTAATGTACTGTAATTAATAGTAAAATTGATAACTGAAATATTTCCTACAGTGTCTTATTTATATCATTGCTATTCCTTAATTAACAAAATTCAATGCAATTGTTTAGTTACAATTATTTTTTTCCATTTTTGCTGTGGTTTTTTCCACGGCAAAATTACAAACCCTGGTTTTAGTTAATTCTAAAAGTATGACTAAGTTTTGATTAGTCTTAGCTAATGATTAGTTTTAAACATCAAAAATTTTGAGTTTAATAATCATTTTTTCAAAAGTTATTATTTTAAAACCGAGTATTCCGTATTCAGCTTCATTTTTGGCTGAGTACTCGGTACTCAGTTAAATCACTAGTTGCTTACATCTCTAGAATTTCTTATTAAGAAATTTCCAGTTTTTAATCATGGTGACTAAGCTAGTAAATTAAGTAGTAATACAGAAAATTTTAAGGCAAGAAGGACTGAGAGGCTAATTTGATGAATAAAAAAAGACTTGTTAGGGACCAGAAAGAAAAAAAGAGGACTCTTAGGAACCTCATTAAAAACATGCAGCACAAATCAAGGAAATTTGACAGATAGGCACACAGTCTTGCTGCACTTTAAGGGAAATATTGTTAAAATGAGCATAATAAAATTTAAAAAAAAAAAAAGGATTTTTGTAACATAATTAATTACAGTAGACCCTTGTTTTATGTGGGGCTTACGTTCCACGGAAAATGCCGCGTAAGTCCAAACTGTCTAAATTGAGACCCAATACTAGTAAAGTAAGAAAAACAACATTTAAAAAAAGCACAAATTTTCCAAATACAGCAGACACGTGTTTCGGCGTTACAGGGAACGCCTTTTTCAATGCAAAAAGTAATGAGCTTATGGATGAAAAGACATCCGGCAAAAGCCAAGAGCAGATAAGCATGCAGCTTAAAAGATAAAAATAGCGGATTAGCCAAACACCAACGAGAAAATTATAAACCGATCAGGAACCAATAGGAATGTAAGCAAATTCCAAGAGCTTTCTCTTAGGCACGGATTCCAGAAAGAAAGAATTCAATTGGACAAAGATTAAGCAGAAGCTTAAACAAAAAGAAAATGTCGGTAACCGTGAACCCCACGAAAGGAAAAGCTGAATGGAAGAAAAAAACACCACGAAATAAAATAAACAGAAACAAAAATATTCGAAAAAAGGAAAAATAAAGACAATGGGGGGGGGGATGTCAACAAGACAAAAAAAGTAAAAATAAACAAAGGAAGAGAGATAAAAATGAATGGGAAAAAATACTAGTGTTAAAATAGGGGTTTGGTTCTGTAGATAACAAAATACTTCATTCTAGTGATGACTCATTGAATGATAAGTTTAATGTGTACTTATATTGACTTTTATGCACAACATGCATAAAGAAAACATAAATTACTTTCGTGTTCTGTTTATAAAGAGGAGCTGGCTATGATCGTCTTTTGGCAGTCATTAAGAATTTTTCTCTGTCACTCTTTGCAGAGCATTAACGCATCCATGATCACTTGCGTCATTTCCACGATAGAATCTTCCTTCACTAACAAATCAGAAAGATCATTTCTTTTGTCTAGGAATGGCTCAAAATTTTCAATGTGAACGTTTTTGGTTGTGCGTGATCGACGTCGGCATCCTGGTTGGTATTGGCCTCTTTTGTCACTCCTAAAAGCTCTTCTTCCAGTGAGTTCTGAACTGTGCGAGTTTAATAACTTTACTTCTGGAAAGAGCTCTGGAACCCATCGCATAAAATGTCTCCAGTGGCCTAGGTTCGATTATTAGCATGCCAAAATGCAGTGATTAAGCGTAATCTGCAATCTTTAGGAGTTTGGATTTTGAAAGAGGAGAAAATGTTATCTGTTTGCATTGCCGCATCCGCGTACAATCAAAACTCATCTGCATAAAATAAAAGTGTCAAGTCTTAAACCGTGTACAATCGAAACTGCGTAAAATAAACCCGCGTAAAACAAGGGTCTAATTTATTTGTGAGAATGATAGCCCCCATGAGCAAAATAATGAAATCACAATAAATTAAAATATTACCTAGTTCCATCTGCTTTCCAACTGACTTTATAAGGCTTTAGAGTTAGAAATTTCATATTGTTAACATCCATAGAGACCGGCTGAGAGCCTGGGAAACCAGATCTATAAAAAATAAACACATATACCTTCCAAGTCAAAAAAAAACTAATGCTAATAATTTTAAAAAAAGTCATGGTGAAGATCCAGTTTTGATATCTTTTAAAATCTGCTTAAACATTCTGTTACTATCACAATAAATCTTACGAAGATATTTCAAAATCCTACTGATGCTTGACATGGTTTACACGAAATTGGAAATGTTTTTTCAAGGAGTATACAAGGACTTTTCACTGATAAAAAGAACCTTTTTAAGGACTACTTAGGAGTATTTGAAAGCATGAACTTTTTTACAACAGTAAAATAATTAGTTTTAATTTAGTTTATTTGGATCACTACAGGCAAAAAATAAACGAAAGATTTATACTTTGGCTGTTTTTGGAAAAGTTACTTTAAAAAATTTGGATTATCGATGAATTTGTTTGGTTACATTGTATACTTCAGTCTTTATTGTTCAGAATCAGACATGCACTGCCATCTGGGGAGGGGTAATTACAGAAAAAGTAATTTCGCTAAGAAGAAAGTTTACCAATTTTGTCTTTAAAGAAGTGCTGTAAATACAGTAGGACCTTGTTTATCCGGCTCGTTTCCCTGTTAGTCCAGATTAGAGTTTTAAAATTAGTTTATATTCACTTAAATAATAATTTAAAATTATGATAGCAAGAATGGAACAATAAAAACATCCAATAGTCGATTTTTATTTAGCGTCATAGATCGTAAAATCAATTATAACACAGTTAAGCAATTTTAAAATTGGGCAGGAAGCAAATGGACTATCAATATGATACTGTTCAACCACGGATTGCATGGAATTTTCAAACGTCCAGATAAGACGAATCTATGTAAATAAGGGGAAAAAGTGAAAATATGATAAACGCATTGCGCTCATTTGAAAGAGACTGTGCTTCTGCAAAAGCTGACATAGGTAAAAAATAATAGATTCGTCCATTTCCGGCTGTAAAATGGATGTTTGTCTTTCCATACAATCCGTGGTCAGACAGTAAGAAGTTTGGAAATGCAGTAAATTCCCAATTATGAGCAGAATAGGGTCGCACAGTTGATACGCAAATTTTACGGAAAATCTGTAAAATAGGCAAAAAGTGATACTACTCTATGCAATAGCTTAAAAAACTCAATGATATTCACATAAATGTAAAAACCAACACAGTGCATGTAAAATATGTGTGTAAAAAGCCAAAAAATGATCTCTTATTATTGCAAACAGATTGCACACTATGCCAGCAAATCATGCAGATTAATTGAAACAGATCAAGCTAGGGTACACCAAAATTGCATGGGGGGGGGGGGGGGGATTTTCGATACAAAACTGGTCAGGACAGTCGTTTAAACCAGTAAGTTGAGTTAATCTAAAATTCACAAGTCAAGCAAATCTAAAGCAGTAATCAGCATAGATCCAAAAATCAGGTTTCTACTAGCTAGGTTTCGGTGGCCTTGGCAAGTTCAATGGAAGGGAGGGGGAAGAAAGAATTATGAAATCAATAAATAGATTTTGCACTGTTAATTTGAAATGGGTGCATTTATCTACATTCAGTTATTCGTAGTAGAATAATTTTTTTTTTAAAGTGCGAAAGACAGCGTGTAATTGGGAGCGTACAATATTTATGGAAATGCCTGCGATTTATTTTTAACATTTAGATTCTAATAGCAAAAAATCTATTAATTGTGTAGAATGAAGGCTTTCACGACCGGTGTCAATAATGTTGCAAGATTCTGGGTTGTTACGCTGTCGTCTGAGTGTTGTTACTCCAAACATTTCGGCCGCCATCCTCAGATCGAAGTGTTGTCACTATTTATGTGGGAAGAGCTAGCTCTCTCTTAGTTCTGGGCCAGGATTGACTGATGAACGTTTGTCCTTGCTTCTGATTGGCTGAAACTTGAGCTCTCTTTATTCTGGTTGGGGATTGGTTGCTGGGCGTCCGTCGCTGTTTCTGGTTGGCTCAAAGTATCTCTCGGGATAATCCGTCTAAGTATAGCAAGCCAGAGTTTGTTGATCTTAATTCCTTCTTCCTTTTTGTTAAAATTGTTGGGATGTTTGAAGACTGCCGCCACAGATAGGGCTGTTTGGAGTAACAACACTCAGACACAGGCACAACAGCCTGGAATCTTACAACATTATAATATACTAGTGGTACCCGCACGGCTTTGCCCGTAATAGAATATTAAAAGGTCTTTTGGTTTACCTTTATATTTACAATGTATAGTGAGTTTTTTCGCCCATTGGCTTGTGCCCATGTTACGATTCCACGTAATGATAATTTCATAATTTACTCGTCCATCTTATGAGAATTTTCTTCTTAAAATCGGAATAGAAAAAGAACCACATCGAATTTTCGAAAAATCGCTTCGAGGTGCACACCCCCATGCAACAAACTAACTTTGAGCTAAATTTCATGAAAATAGGCCCAACGGTCTAGGCGCTATGCGCGTCACAGAGATCCTGACAGACAGAGATCCTGACAGACAGGGATCCTGACAGACAGGGATCCTGACAGACAGAGGGACTTTCAGCTTCATTATTAGTAAAGACTAATCATTAACCGAGCTATTGAATACATTTCCAGAGATAACTCTTGAAAGGTGGCCGACAATTATCAACTGTCCGTGTTGAACACTTTTGCTTACCCTTTCCATCCGCACATGCTCTGGCATCTCTGCTGGATTGCGGATATGAGGACGGGATCTGAGACGGGGGGACACTCCGGGAACACCTTCCATGAAAACTGGGTTCTAGAATGAAAGAAGTAAGATTATGACCAGATAATATCCAGGTGACATGATTCCATTAATATTAGTCGGGATCATTTAATTAATTGTTGAGTTACTTTTCAATGGAGACGATAATATAAGTGAGGTCCGCATAAAAAGTTAGATTTTGTACATTTCCACTCACTTTTTTTTCTTGTTTAAACTTTTAGTACCTTAACTCTGCACCTTATTTTGACCATTTTTGTAATTGGAAGAACAGTAGAACCTCAGTTTGTGCGGATTCGATTATACAGGGTTTAAAATTTGACACCTTACTTTATTTTACGTAGTTTTTTTTTTTTATTTTACGTGGATGCAGCAATGCAAACAGATAAAATTTTCCCCTCTTAATAAAGATAACAAGTAATAGACTGCATTTTCGATTGCTGACAAGCAAGCTTGGTCCACTGGAGACATTTTTTGCGATTGGTTCCAGAGCTCTTTCCAGAAGTAAAGTTATTCAATTGAAACAATTGAGAGCTCAGGGGAAGTGACAAAGGGGAGTGAAATCAACGAGTATATTGACATCGATGACACACAATCAAATGCTTTCACGCTGAAAATGTTGAAACATTTGAAAGCAATGGCAAAATATCTTTCTGATTTGTTAGTGAATGAGGATCTCATCACGGAAATGACGCGAGTGATCATGGAAGCGTTGATGTGTCACAAAGAACTACAGAGGAAAATAATTATTGACTGCCAAAAGAATAGAAGCTCTTTTTTATAAACTGTAAGTTAATTCATGTTTTCTTTATGCCTGTTGTGCCTGTGTATTGGAATAAGTACACATCAAACTTATCTATATTTACCTACTGCTGGAATGAAGTTTTTTTTTTTTTAATCTATGGAACCTAACCCCTATTTAAACACTGATATATCAAGTCTCAATTTACTCCGTTCTGATTTACGCAGCATTTCCATAGAACATAACCCCCCACATAAAACGATGGTCTATTGTATATGTATTTACGATTAACAGTTGTAAAAACGGAGGTTTTGCAGGTTAAACGGGGACATGATGTATATTTCCTATGCAGTACAGCTTTGAGGTTCCTTTTAAACACATCAACAAGTAAGCTTCCGTCAGTGGCAGTATATTTTACATAGAATTCACAAATGGGTCTGAAAATATCTTCCAAGTATACTAAATCATTTTTTTAGTTTGAATGATAAAAGAAAAATCTGAGACTTGAACTACTGAGAAAACATATAGTACGAGGTAGGCCTATTTGTGTTACTTACAAGTTATTTATGTATCACAAAAAAAAGGTAACTTTAATTACAATTGGTTAAAAAATTACAGCTACAATTGTTCTCAAAGTGAAAAATAAAAATCATAGCAAAATAAAAGATTTGCAGAATCTTCAAAAGAATGTGAAAGCAAGAGTTACTTTTTTATGAAATTCTTTCCTCTTCTTAAGAGGAGGCCTATAGTCTGTTTTGTCAGATTCGGATGATTTAATTGGAGTCCCATCATCATCTACATCATCGGGTTCTGTTGAAACACAAACAAAGGAATTAATTATAAATGCTAAATTTATAATTAAAATAAATGCTAATAATTATTTCAAAATAAAAACTACATGAACACAAGGAAAAATTTCAACATAACTTTTATGTTATTGTTTTTGAGTAGCAATTTCCAACTATATTATAAAAATCTAATGAGGGTGTTGCAGCAGCTAATGAAATTGTTGAAACTTTATGACATAAAAAACATTTGAAATTCATAACTGTCTTTTGGCAGCAGCTTGCAAGTTTTTTTTTCACGAGGAAATAAAGAAATATCGCGGCAAGCCATACGAGCAGTACAGCATAGCCAGGAGTGCACCCCCCCTAAGGGCAAAGGCCTACCCACCTAAATATTGCAAAGATTCCCCTCCCCCCCAAAAAGCAAGAGCCTTCTCAAAAAAAGTAAAAAATATCCCTCAAACCCCCCTCTCTAAAAAATTCAATGGCGCAGTCTGAACCAGGAAGCACCCCCTGTATAGCAGGTAATAACGCCAACAGAATGTTGAGTTTTATCAATACCGCTGTGCTAAGCAGTATTGATAAAAGTACAGCAGCATACTAAGCAGTGGTATCTGCAGTCGAGCTCAAAATGAGAAATTCATGATCAAAGTTTTACAATTCATTTCTTTGATTTGTGACTGAATTAAATGTTCAACTCACGATAGTTGTTTTGTAAATAACTTATCTAACCCACATAAGAGGATATTTTCGTAAAATCTTAATTTAAAATTAATGAATGCAGTTACGACAAATTTTCTCTTCAAAATCTTTTCATATATTAGATTAATTTCACAGCAAACGACTATTACTAGGCTATTTTAGGGGTATCTGCACAGATACAACAAAAATAGCTTAGTAATGTGCTTAACGCATCATTAAATAATACTCTGCTTTATTTGGACTTAGCTGCTGCTCTATTTTGTTAATACAAATCTAACAGAATCTACCTTCTGAAAAATACCATTTTCAAAAATTTCGGACATTTAAAACTGCAAACCATAATAATTTTCTGTTTTTTATATCCAAAGAATGTGGTTGATGAGTGTTGATGCTATCATTTTTATAATGTTTTATTTTCTAGATTCATTTTTACCAAGCATGAAGACAGGGCCGGATTTCGGGGAGGGCAGGCGGGGCTACTGCCCCGTGGCCTCTACAACAAAAGGGCCCCCACAATAAAAATTTTACAAAATATCGTAACTTTCACGGGTCGAAAATATTGGATATATACTATATATCAAAATATTTGGATACTAGCTGCGTTGCCCAGCTTTGCCCGGTCTACCTTGAAAAAAACTACTGCGTCAAGTGAAGTATCTTTAATAACCAGGATTAAATGAAAGAAAAAAAACCATCATGCAAAATTTTCTCGCCAACAATGACGACAGATACCAAAATACTTTTAAGTAAGAATTAAAATAAAATGAGAAAGATGGATTTAAAAGGCGTAACCATGGAAACACAAAATAAAATAAGTTTAAGAATTGAAAATGAGAAAGATGGAAATAAACAATGGATTCAAAAAGCGTTACCGTGGAAACGCAAAATAAAATGGTTAAAAACTTGAATAGAGAACAGATTTTTGAACTTCATTTAAATCGCTTGTAACTTTTTTCTAATGGAGATAGAGGGTTAAACTTTCGACCTTAGGTCGAGTTAGAGCTGGAGTAAAAAAAAAGCAGCTCTTTCCAATGCTGTCAAAAAGAAAACTGTGGGACAATTCCTTCACATTTTATTGCTGGATTTCCTGAAAAAAGTAATGCCTAAATTTCAGCTTAGCCTAAAAAAATTCGAGCTAAAAACGTAAAAAACTCCCGCTGCAATTAAGTTAGAGCATTGGAACAAATGGCGTAGAACGCGGAAAATTCTTCCCTTTCCAACGATATATAATATTACTATTTGCGAGTAATTTTTCACCCCCATATTCGGGAATTTATGTGAAAATTGGGCCTAAATTGTAATAAAAAAAGAACCATTCATCGAATTGTTTTCAAACTGGTTTGCAACCTTCTCAGGACCTAAAGGAACAAATTGTGAAAATTTCAGCAAAATCAAACAGGTAGTTCACGAGTTTTGCGAGTTCAAACACACAGACGCTTTTTGGAGACTTCATTTTATACTATGAAGAGATATATCAAAGTATCGGATATTTTCGAAAATATGATGATCTTATCAAACCCTGATTAGGGGCCTCCACACTTCCAAATCTGGCCCTGCATGAAGATAATTTTGACAGCAGACCATACTTAAATAAAAATATAATTGCCATAGAATGAAATGCGTTTTTTTTTTTTTTTTTTGCATGAAAGAATTAAATATGAATATTTTACATGCATTTCATTTTTAAGAATTTGCATTTTAAATAAGAATTTAAGTAGAAAAAGCTAAATATTTGCTTGAACATTTATGCAAAGTAGTGTTAGTTTTTATTTTCCACCTATATCAACTATTCAATGGTAAACTAATTTTAGTACTCTGTTACAATTAGCTGCTACATTATTAAATAGGCTGCTTTACTAAGGTATAAAAGTCGTATCTACAAAAAATACTAAGGAAAAAAGTGGTAACTGCGCAGATACCACTTTAAAGGCTTAGTATTTGTCACTTACGTTCAAATTGTGTTAGCAAACTACCAAAATGCGCAGTTACGAATTTTTCTTTTACAGTTTTTTTAAATATTTTGCGTTCACAAATCGCCAAGAAACTTGAGATTTAGGTAAATTAATTTACTAACAACCACCTGGTAACAATTACTGAATTTTAACAAAATGTGCAAATACCACATCTGTGCTTAGCATGGCAGACAAGGTCTATTTCACTATTTCACATAATTCTAAGTTTTTTTTAAGTCTAAGTCATTTCTAGCTTTATACAAAGTTTAGTAAGAAACTCATGCAGAATATTCTGTACAGTTATGGTCCCCTTATCTCATGAAAGATATTAGCTTATTAGAAACGATTCAAGGGAGAGCTACGAGGTTAGTAAATGGACATTCTAATTTAGATTATGATTTCAGGTTTGGAATGCTCAATATGTATGGTTTTGAGCTAAGTTGAGTGGGAGGGAGACATAATTGAGTTACTTAATTTGATTAAAAAATAAAAGTCAAAAATTTTATAAACCCCTGACTGAGTCGCAACTGTAGAATCAAGAGGGAAAATTGAAAATCCTTTTAAAAGCTTTACATTATTAAAAATCAATTTCAAGTATTTTATTTGTTAACAAACAGAAACTGGCAACAGATAAAAATTTTAAATCATTGCGTTTTACTTCCTTGTTGGCCAACAATGAATTCAGTTACCAATCGCGTGAATAAAGGCTTAGCTGCTATTAAAATCTGCTTTAAAATCGTTATAATGCGAATACAATGAAACATGGAAGTTCCAAACACATTCTATCAGACGCTGGAAAAAATTCTCTTTATTTTGGTATTAAATTTTAAAATTTCAATAATGTTTTCACTGCAAAATCGTGAAAACCTTCTAAAGGTTTTTAACTAATATCTTCGTCAATGAATGTCATCTAAAGATGCAACATAGCTAAGAACACTATCGATCAACTCTCCTTTCGAACAATTTTTTTTTTTGCTTTTCAAAATCGGTCATTGGTTTAGGCACTAGAGTGCCACAGACAGAGACACAGATGCATCAGACTTATAACCCCCTTCTTTTGTGTGTCGGGGGTTAAATATGGATAGCATTGGTGAGCTGAATTTCTGCACAGATTGCAAAACCAATGCTCACTTTGAAGCTTTTAAAATCCTGAGCTAGTCTTAAAATAAAGAAAAATGGCTACTTTCTCAGGGTTGTGTAGGTATTTGGATTAGCTTATGGTAAGTAGCTGTTAGTATTTGCAATGGGGGTGAACGGTTTTGAGACAGCTCTTTATCTTCTTCATTGGGGATAAATTGGAGAGGACTAGCCCAACTGGGTCCAAAGTTTGTAGTGGATCCTCACTCTTGTAGTTATATGTCTTTATGTTTCTTTTTTTTTTTTGCAATATAATAAAATAAACAAATTAATAACAATAAAGCTGCCTAAAATAATATCTAATCTATCAGTAACAAACAAAACAGTTTAAGAGAAGAAAAATTCTTTAGAAGGATCAGATAAATATTATTGTATGTGTTTAGGTAAGATATGCAACACTGCGCATTAAGGAGCACTATCGTAAATAAATTATTCCCCTCGTGCAAACCAAGTAATGCATTAAGGGGGGGGGGGGGAACTCATTTTTTCTTATTTTGGCTGCACTTTTAAGCATAAAATGAAAACAAAACTTTCGTAAACACTTTTGACTTAAAAGGAGTACATTAGAGACACACAGTCAATTTAAATTTCAGATTTAAACAAAAATTAGTAATAAAAGATCAGTTACCATTGCACCAATCTGGAAGAACGGGAGCCGAAATGGCATCACTAACATCGTCATATATCTTGAACAATTCATTTATATAGTCTTGCTTATAAATACCTGGAGGTCTAGCCTGAAAAATGAAAGGCAGTTGAAAAATATTGTTGAGAAGGAGGTAAATGTAAAAAAAATCTTGTCTTCATATTTTTAAAATTTGCTTCCAACATATTTTCAATAACTTGCAGAGGAAAATACTGAAGTTTATCACAATTTTAAAAACTTTTCAATTTTTTAAATCATAATTAAACAAGAATGGATTTAAAAAAAAGATAATGAAACAATATAGCACAAAAAATACAGCAAAATCAGACTAAGATGGCCATGAAAGTTGACAGATTTGAAAGAAATAATAATCCCAATTGGGGCAAATTTTTTAAGTTTTACAAAAAAAAAAGTTTGATTATTTTTTAATTAATGATAAAATAGTAAATCAATATTAAGTTTCATTTTCTGAGTAGTAAAAATCTGTTGTACACTTATATACTACAGTGAAACCTGTGTAAGTTGACCACTTGCTGTGCACTACTTTAGTGGTCAACTTAAACAGGTGGTCAACTTACAGAGAGTGATTTATATGATAAGGGCTAATTCTGCCTGAAAAAAGCGGTCAACTTACAAGGGTGGTCAACTTCACAGTTTTACTGTAACTAAATTATCATTAGAGATTATTTCCCAGAATGACCTATGAAGTACCATACAAGTTTGAAAGTGAATTAATTAGTTCAAAATATACAGATAGTTGAACTCTCTGAATGCGATCACATTTAATACGAAATCACTGCTAAAAAGAACATTTTGTTTGTTAAGTTTGGTTGGCTATGTGATTAAATTAAAATTTTCATGCATAATACACGTTTCAAATTGTGAGTATCGGCTAAAGACGAATTCTGTTATTTTCTTTTTTAAAAAAGTATTGATCATTATGCGAGGATGTAAAAGGCCAATTGTGTGTCAAGAAGAAAATGTTAAATCTTCTGCACGTAGAAATAAAACACGTAAACTTGTTTATCCAAGCACATTTTTATTTGCTTGGAGATAAAACTGCTTATCTTCCATAAAGGAGCAAATCTTGTCTCGCAATAGCGTATTGACATCTTCCTTCTTCAATTTTTTACCAGAAGCATTCCAGTTTAATTTTTCTGAATTTACTAGTTATTAGATTACGTTGTGTGCATTAGTAATAATAAATAGTAGTAATTGTTTTTAAATATAAATAAACATTCCTTTTTTATTCACGGTACAGTGAAACCTGTGTAAGTTTGAGGTTGATTTATGTGATAAGGGCTAATTCTGTGCCTGAAAAAAGCGGTCAACTTACAAGGGTGGCCAACTTCACAGGTTTTAATGTACTAGTAAAATTAGTAGTATATTAGGACACAACATTAAAGCTGAAAATAAAATAAAGTTAGAAGCAAAAAACTTTAAAAGTGCAGTTGTGATATCTTTATTTTTGAAATTTGCCAGCCGAAAAATGTTGCTAAGAGCAAAACACGAAAGGTACAAGGTCTAAGGAGTATCATGTGAGGTTGTTCAATGTTCAACAGGAAGTAATTCAATCTGCTTCATGAGAATGTCAGGCCATATGCATTTTTAGAGATCCACCAGAAAATCACAGAAGTAGGAAGGGAAATTGTTTTGCATCCATCATACTCCCCAGTCCTTGCACCCTCTGATTTACTTTTATTTTTCAGTTATAACAAAAGGTTTTTTTTGCATTAAAAAAATTTAAAGAGGAACAAAATTTCAAAACAGAACCAGAGGTATATCTTAACATTTGAACAATGTTCGAGGGAAATTTTAGCAAATAAATAAATGAAATTTTTTTTCATTAAATTTAGATGTCATGCAAGAATATTTCACGGAATTCAATTTTAAAATTAATCTTTGTTTTAAATTCTCCCTATTAATGATAAGCAGAATTTTCTGGCAGATTTACGAAAATGTACTAAATTACTATAAAACAGAATATAAGGCTTTTCCCAATGAATTCCCCTTTTGTGATGCAAATTAAGAGGAATAAATATTGGAACTAACTATTTCAAATACAAAAAAAAAAGTACTCATGAAAGCAGAGCTTCCCCCAGAATTAAAAAAGGGCAGGGTGCTGTTTTTCAAAAAAGGGCACTTTTTTTGAGATAAGGGCACTTTTTCGAAACTAAAAGGCATGTTAATTATAGCTTCAAAGCATCAGTGGATATAGTCGTAGGATATTACTGTTATTCCTGGGTTCAAATGTCTTACTGTCGCAACAATAAAAACTTTGAAACATTTATGAATTACTTCCTAGGACAGTTGAATAGTTTATAACATTTTCAAAGGAGGCGATTGGGACTAAAAATTGGGGAAGAGGGGGGGGGGGAGGTTAAAAAAAAGAAAGCAACTAAAATTCATAGGATTTTTAGCATCTGCAAGAAAAAGAAAAGAAAAAAAGGAGAGAAAACTACAAAATTTTGCTAAGGCTGGTTTTGAGAGCATGTGAGTGGTAATTGATGCAAATCTAACAGCTTAACTCACGTTTCTCTTAAGATTTTGATGAATTATGTACATAATAACTTTCCCCAACGACACACTTTAACATGAATTAGACTTACATTAGTTACCACAAAGTACTTTGAAATGTGACAAACATTTGGTAACAATTTCATTAAGCAAGAATGGCTTGTATAAGAAAAACAATTCATTTACTAATATCTAAACAATGAATATATAAAGTAAAAGTTTCTGCTTGTGGCTAAATAATGTTTTCTAAGCAGATACACAAGTAAAACAAATTATGATCTGAAAATTTGGACATTCTGCTTTTCTTTTTTTTTTTAATAATTTCTAGTTTTGGTTTATAAATTGGGAAAAAAAGAATGAACTATGGGGGGGGGGGAAACTAATTCTTTCAGCTGTTACTAGCTGTAACTTAAGACTTTTAAATCGAAAAGTAATAATTGCTCTTGGAGTAACCACCACCATAAGGAAACAAAAACCAATAAACAGCACCAATTTGAAAGCACTTAGTATTTATTTTCAATAGTTAAATCATTTGTTTTCATTTGAAATGTCCAAAATCATCCACATTTAACTTTTACATGCTGAATTCTTTGTATTTTTGTCATATTTTTGCGTTTCTTTGATGCCACGTGTCACACGAAATATTAGCGTTTTGCTGTTAATCTGCAGCAATCTTTTAGCATCTGCTTTCAGTTTTCGATATTTCTTATTATTTTTTGAGTAGTACACAATATGAAGTAAACTGAGCAAAAATACAAACGTATTTTTCGGACCAAAAAATTATCGGCGTGCGTATAATGCATAATAATAAAACAGAACATATTATCCGCTAAAACAGCTATTTCAGCAAATAATAGTGATTTTGATTATTTTAGACTGAAATAAAATTAAAAAAAAAAAAGATTAAATTCGCAGCGCAGAAAAAAAAAAACGAAAAAAATTTTTAGGTCGGTGGATTTGTGGTGCTCCACTGCACCTACTTAATTCTAATTTGAAATGAAAAAGCACTATTAAAAATATGAATTTGATTGAAAGATTAAAAAAGGCAGCGCTAACTTAACGTCTATCGATCTGGCTGGAAGAGAAGTAGAATTTTCTTAACATACATGTCAATTGGACAAAGAAACACTTCTCTTGTCATGAAGCGATAAGGAGGAAGGATGACAGCCAATATTCTTCGCTACAGCCCTCCATTATTAAATAAAGGGTGATGCAAAGCCTGAGGCAAGGAGCAAGGAAGTGATTCTGGGAATTCAGCAGTGGCTTATCAGTAGTGTTCCCAAAAGTGAAAGATCCTTAGAAGAACATAGTTAAGTCTCTACAATGCCCAGTAGGCCACTTTTTATCCCTTGTGGTAACTGATAATGGAAGGCATGCTTTTCTAATAGTCAGCTCAATGGCAATCCTAGTTTGGAGGCAAAGGGGAGGGCCGGATGTCTACTGTTTTCACTTAGAAAAAAGTCATTGTAGGAAAACAACGGAAAGGGACACTGGCTCCTTCCTTTTTCTAGTAAAAATCTTAAATACAAAGGAGGCCAGTTCATGAACAAAAAGGCAATTAGCGCGCCGTTTTACCGATAAAACGGAAAGTTGGGCGCATTCTAAGAATCAAAGGGCAAGTTGGGAGCGGCGCTCTCCCGCCCAATCCTGGGGGAGGGTCTGCATGAAAGTCAGCTCTGTTTCCATCTCTGTGGAAAGAACAGTCTGGAAAATAGTCCTTTTTTTGGTATACTTTTAAAAAATTAAAAAAATAATAATAATACAAAAAGCAAAAAATCTTGTGCCATCAGAAGTAAAAGGGGCTGACCAAAATAATGTCCTTTTTTTCAACATTTCTTACTCCCTCCTCTCTTTGCCACAAAGTATCACATTTCACCTAACCCCCTTCCTCTGTCACACTATTTTCCATAAACAGCAAAAAATACACGATGTCACACTTATTACTATTTCTTCCCTCTCCCTAATCAATCCTTGCGCCAACTTTAACTCAGTCTCCATCCTTCTGTCAGGGGCGGATTTATAGTCTATTTAAGGGGGTGGCGGTTGAAAACCATAAAGCCACCCCCAGACCAGTAACATAGGCGGGAGTCAATTTCTCTCCCCCCCCCCCCTCTTTTACAGATTTTTTTTCCCAACAAAGTGAACATTTTTTGGACATGGGGCTCATAGAAGCAAGGGCGGATCCAGAAAGTTTTCGAGGAGGGGGCGGTTGATTTTTTAACTGACCTCTTACTATGTATCTGATTTATACATTTTTTGAGGAGGGGGAGAGAACAGTTATCTAAAACAACTAAAATATAAAGATTCAGCCAAAGAAGTCTCAAAATTATTCCTTTCCTACACTATTGAAAGAGCTACTCCAAAACTGCGTTTTAGAACTTCAATTTCGTATCTATTTCTGCGGAAAGTTTCGAATCTCCCTTCCCCTAACATCGTCAAAAATCGTCTAAAATGCGTTTTAAGAGTTAAATTTTGCAAAATATCCTTGGAAGGCTTCCAAACTTCTTTTTCAAACATTGCCAAATATCCTTTAAAATTGTCTTTTTGAAACTTTAATTACCAAAACTTTGCTTAAGGTTAATTCAAACCCTATTTCCTTTCTTAACGCCATTAAAAAGGGCATACATTTGCATTTTAAGACTTCAATTCGGGAAAATTACTGGTGCAGGGTCCCTTAAGAGAGGGGCGATCGCCCCATCGCCCCTCCCTTGTATTCGTCCTTGCATAGAAGTGAGTCCTATACTCTGGTTTCATGCCGAAAATAAGTGAAAACATTGTGAAACAAGCCACTAGGAAAAAAAGATATGTTTTGTTGATTTTTTCAATATTTAAGTGGAATATCCCCATGAGTCTCCTAACTTGCTTCAAATGTTCATTTTTTTTTTTTTTGGAACTTTGCACCTCTCTAGCCTCTCAGAAGAATGTTAATCGCTAATATTACGCTCCCTTTCCTTCCAAATGAAAATAATATCTATAAAATTGTCGAAAACTGAAAACCATTGAGGGCCATTTTTAAAGAATGGCGTGTAGTAATATTTGGACTCACGGGATCATTTTACACAAGAATCAGAAAGAATTATGTCAAAAGCAGTTTGAAGGGTTTTTTTTTTTCTGCGCAGTGTTATTAAAGTTAAAAAAAAGAGTGGGGGGGGGGGGGGGGCAAACTTGGATTAAAATTAAAAAGTGGATAACGCCGTTCATCCTCGACTACACTACTGTCTAAAACTAATTTAAAGCAAATTAATAGAATTTACTTGAGAAAAAAAGTTGCTATTGCACGTAGTTTCTTCAATGTCATATTATTGTTTTCAGAAACAGACGGTTATGGAGGGGGCGGTTGCCCCCACTGCCCCCCTAGTAAATCCGCCACTGCCTTCTGTAAAAGTATCAGTGGCCCCCCACAAAATGAGTCAGAAAAAGTAAAGAAACTTTTGAATTTTTGGTATCTGTTGGAAAGCAAGTCAGTTAATATCCCCGTATCAATCGAGCTGTAAAGATCGATATGGGAGTTTCATTATTTTTATTATTTTCTGGAAATAATTGCAGCAGTTGCTTGACTTCAGTTTCACTGTCAAATTTATTTCTTCATACATTTATATCAAATTTATTTTTTATTACAAATTTATTCATTCCTTCAAAATTATTTTTCTATTATGGAGAAATAATACTAAATCAAAAATGATGCATTCAAAGAATGGCATACAGCAATAAAAAAAGATTTTGATGAAAATCTTTCTTTGTATTATGAACAAATTCATTATTCTTCAAGGCATCATAAAACTATAAAAAAATATATAAAGTAAGGTAAAACACCAATAGTGGCCAGTGCTTTAGTAGTGGCCACTTCATGTTTATTTTCGTACTTTGAAGAAAGAAATGAACAAAAATAATGTGCTTTTTTGTTGGTACTTATAGTAACTATTGAATTGAATCCATTTTATTCATCAGTTACTTGAATTTAAAGTAAGTAACGTAAATACTTCGGATGGGAGAATGCCAGATTGCCACTACTAAAAGTCTCAGATTTTGGAGTAGTCACTGCTGGATCAGATATGAGGTTTGGTGAAAAATTGAACAGATTGAACATATTGAAATTCTGATGTTTTTTGAAAATTGGGAAGATTTAGAAAGCGTTGGGCAATAAAACACTCATTGCGTTTCAAGAGGGGCAATTAATATTGTAGATCCACAGTTTAAAAATATATTTCTAAGTGGCCAGCGGCCACCACCAGTGCGTTTTAAACCTTGAAGTGGCCACTACCGAAGAAGTGGTGTTTTGCCTTATATGGAAAAAATATCATAGAGCTTTTTGAAAATCACCTATCTAAAGTTACAGCACCTGATTCAGAACATTTAGGTGTGAAAAAAAAAAGCATTATTAGCACTTTTAAACACTTAATGATCTATTATTCTTAAACTAAATTGCAGAATTATAAAAAAGAAATTGATTTTCCTCACCTCCTTAAATGCATGGAAAGCTGCTTCAATACTGAAAAATAAATCAGAAAAATTAATTTCATCAACTAACGCAAAATATACAACATTGAGGATAAAGCGAAATAAATACCTCCACGACAAACTTTCGATGAGAAAGGCAATGATGAGAAAACCGGTGCGATTGAAACCGTGTGTACAGTGAACACCTGCAATTGAAAAGCCGAGAATTAGGACCCCATACAAAGAATAAATTTTATATAAAAAAAGGTCAGGGAATCAAACATTTACAAACTGCAGAGAAAGAAAAATGGGAACATTATGTTATTTTTAGTTTAATTCTTCAAACTGGTAAACTTACTTACCAATGAATTCATTCTCATTTTTATCAATGAAACGATTGCACAGCTGGATAAATGTATTGACTTGATCTTTGGATGGGCATTCTCCATGCCTAAAAAATCAAAAAGGACAAGGAAATTAATCACTAGTTGATTATATAATGAATGTTCCACATAGTAAATGCACACAAGGATTGATCTAGGCTAAGTGGACCCCAATCTACTTAAAATCTACTGGTTCCGGTGGGGGGCAGGGTTTAAATAGTGTGTAGAATATTGAATTCCCTTACAGATTTTGGGAGATTTTCGATAAAAACAATTTTTAACTAGTGGAAAAAACTTCACGTTTGTTACAAGTAGCCTATTTTTTCAATAAGATGTAGCGAAGGAACCAATCAAATAGTGAAAAAAAAAAAAAAGTTGCAATCCAAAGAGCATATTGAGAGGTTTGGACGGTTTTAAATGTAACAATTTCAGATCTAAACATCAAGAATCAAAATTTAGATTTTTCCAATGGCTAATAATTGCCAAAAATAACTTTTCAAAACACAATGCTACAGAAATGAGACAGTGAGAAGCAAAGGAATGTAAGTGGACATTTTCAAGTTTTGAGTTAAAATGCGTTTAAAGATAACATATTTTTTTTCCTAAATCATGCTGTACAGCAGCACCTACCAGAGCTACTGGTATTATATCTTGCCACAAGACAGAAGAGATGATCCCCTACTAGCTGTACTGGTTATCTCCAAAATTTTAATTTTGCCACTTACATCCCTCTGCTTCTCACTGCCTCAAATGTACTTGGTGTGAATTGACATGTAAATATAATTAATGATTCTTCTCAAAAACATTACATACTAATACAGCACAAGCTCAGGTTTTAGAAAATTTAGTTCAAAACTATCTTTGAATTTTATAGTTTTCTTGCATTATTTTTCAGCAGAGTTCCAGATTTCTTTTAGTTAGAAAAAATAAATTAAAACAAATTAGATTGTTTAAAATTGAAATCAGACCTTTTTTCTTCAAATTTAAATCTTTTTAATTTTTCTTAAAATGACTAAGTTTTTTAGATATTAACTTGTTACAAAAATAAAACATAATATTTTAAACACATTGAAGAAAACTTTTTAATCAAGTTTCATGGCCATCTCCAAAGAAAAAAAAGTTATAAGCCATTTTAATCAAGTTCCATTAATCTCATCTCCATTCAAATTATTGATGTTTTCTTTGGTGTTGCCATAGTAACGTCTTTTCGACTCGTTCTTTCTTATTCACAAACTTTAAGGGTTTCAATTTTAACGGAAAATCTTAGGCTCAACTCAATTCAAGCCCTGAGCTAAAGAGCAAAATCTAATCGCAACTACAGAGCTCAAATACGCTACCTTGTGGTGATTAACAATACTGTCGAAAAAGGTAAAACATTCTATTCCACGTGTTTTCTTTGGGGTAAATTACAGGCTTTAGACAGTTTGTGGAGTAATGTGATTTTAGAAGAAAAGAAAGCTTCCTACAAACACGACAAAAAATTTCTGTTGTTCACTAATCCTCAAAGCAAGTTATAAGTTACGGCATTTGTTTGTTTTACCTTTTTCATCCGCCATTAGACAGTGGCTGCAACGCCCCCTATGGTTTATTGGAGATGCGAATTACTGGAGACCACCAATATGAAAGAGACTTTTCAAACGCACAAAACTACAGCTTTTCAATGCTCAGGAGCCCCTTAGCCCTTACGGCTCTGAAAGTTGGTAGAAGTTATTTTGAAACCTGGGGAAGGGGTTCTCTTTGTTCCAAAGGGAGCTCATAACGCGTTTTGAATCTGTTTGTTTCTAATTGACGATTTGAATCGTTGCGAATCAAATAAGACCAGGGTCGGATGTGGAAGTGTGGAGGCTCCGGGCAACGAAGGAGTGAAGGCCCCTAATCAAGGCTGGAAAAGATCATCATATTTTCGAAAATATTTGATACCTTGATATATGTCCGAATATTTTGATATATATGTATACATCCGATATTTTTGATCAGCACTTTAATAGTAAATACATCCTGAAGTTACTGATATTTATTTTTTTATAATATTATTATAATTTATAGGGGAGAAAAAACATAAAATTTGCTGACCAGTTAAAGTTAGGATGTTTTGTAAAAATTTTATTGTGGGGGTGTGTTGTGGAGGCCACGGGGCAGTAGCTTCGCCTGCCCTCCCCTAAATAAGATTGCAAAGCAATCTTCCGGGGTTGGTGAGCGGCAGAGAGCAGGTACTTTTAATTATTGGCCAGCTTATAATTACAAACTTTTTAATTAAATTAGGGAGGTCTAACCCCTTTTTGCTACCTGCGGTAGGTGGCAATTGATGATTCTAATTCTTTTTAATGGTGTCAGGACACATCGCTTTTCAGGATGTTCAGATCCTTAAGGCTTAGAGGGGCAAAATAGGGCAAAATTGCTTCCCCTAGATGTCCTGTATTCAACAGCACTTTTACTGAACTGGTAGACCTGGACAGTCTGGAGGTGATAGCGGAGATAGCAAGGTCCCCCCCCCAACCCCCTAAATACCAAGGTAAAAACCGGTATTTACTGTCCTGTGAAATACTGTTTTTCTCACATGAGAAAAACTGATTATTAAAAACACATATATAAATTCAAACAGTGTTTAAAAATATCAAAATTGAGTTCTAAGTAAATTTTAGCTTGAACGATTAAAAAAAGAGGAAAATTTACAAAAACTGGCAGCGAAGTGGATTTATTTATAAATATTTACACAATACACAGATCAAAATCAGAATCTTCATTCTCTACTTCATCATCAGATTTCAGCATCATATAACAAAACACTAATTTAGAGGATTTTTGCAAACCCAGTCTATTTCTAAGTTTGTTTTGGATGAATGAAAGATTAGAAAAAATTTCTTCCAGAGATGATGATGAAGCAGGACAGCTCCGAAGAAGTTCCATTACTTGCAGAACTTCTGCATCTATTCTAGTTTTACTCCATTTCTTCCACAATAGTGCTTGCTGGTGAAGTAATGTTCGTAATTAGTTGATTGTGCAGTATTTTTGTATGGAGCTTTTTTTTTAAAGAAAATCTTAATCAGTCTTTAATTTTTCAAGCATTCTATTTGAGTAGACAAGAATCTGACAACAACAAAAATACAAATAAATCTGTTACTGATGATTCAAAAGACCATTTTGTGCAAATATAACACTGAGTAAAATTATAAAAACAGTGCAACAGGTTTACCCAACAATGTAATAAAAATTTTATTTAAATTTAACAAAATATTAATTGCTTCTCTTGAAGACCCTGGTATTTTTAAGTTTAATGATTTTATTTTATTGTGTTCTAAAATATTTATTTAGGAAATTAATTATTGTGAAAAAAATCTGTGAGCAAAATTTATGCTTTATGCAACTATATTTATTTATATTCCTTTCCCACAGTATAAGTTTAAAACTAATGGGAATTTGTAACAACAATTCATTTCTAACTTTCATTTTACACATCAGATTCAGAAAGCCAAAATGTTTCTTATATATTGTTACTTGGGAGTTTTCCTTGGTATTTACCACTTTTTCCCCGGTATTGACTTTTTTCTCCAGTTTTTCTTGGCGGAATGGGAAAAACAAGTTTTAGACAGGAAAAAGTGAACCCTGGGAGATAGGGTTACTACACACACAGACAGAAGCACACAGAAGAATATATAGTTTTTATTACATGGTATATTTGTGCATAACTTCCCTCACAGTTAAAGACAATTCTTGTTCACTTAAAAACCAAATAAGGGCCATTTTTATGCCATAATCAGAAACTTCTAATTTAATTTTTATGTGCCGGTAATTAAATTAAAAAAAATAAAAGGGCCAACTTACCCCCTGCATTGAAGCTTGATATACTTGATGCCATGCTCTTCCACTTCTCTTTTGTCATAGAAGCGTGTTGTGTTCGTCAAATCAATCCAAAGCCCAATTTTCATCTATAAAATTTATTTAGTTATTATTTCCATAATTTATTTATAGGTATCTTTGCTTCCAAGTGTATGATTAAACAACCAAAAGAAAACGCCAAAATTTAAATTGGATCACACTTCTAAAATTGAAACTTCATTTCACTAAACGTAATACGTAAAAACGTGACAAGATTACAACGATAATGTGGATTGGAGCACAGATAACAATTTTGCAGCAGCAAATTTATGTTTTGAAGAAGAAATTACTTCAATAAAATTAAAATAAAGCTACATCATGGTTCCTTTAAGTTTTAGTTTTGGCATTGTATAACAAAGTTAAGGAAAAATAAAAGTCACATAGTTGATGTTGCTCTGATTTTTTCAGATTACTTTTTCTGGACAAGAATAAGTCTAGATCTATGTTTTAATCTCTACTAATAATAAAGCTGAAAGTCTCTCTGTCCGGATGTCTGGATGTGTGTGACGCACATAGCGCCTAGACCGTTCGGCCGATTTTCATGAAATTTGGCACAAAGTTAGTTTGTAGCATGGGGGTGTGCACCTCGAAGCGATTTTTCGAAAATTCGATGTGGTTCTTTTTCTATTCCAATTTTAAGAAAAAAAAAATCATAAGATGGACGAGTAAATTACGAAATTATCATAACGTGGAACCGTAACATGGCCACAAGTCAATTGGCGATAAAAAATTCACCATACATTATTTGTAAATATACAGGCAAACCAACAGACCTTTTAATTTTTCTATTACGGGCAAAGAAGTGCGGGTACCACTAGTATTTAACAAGAGGACAAATTATCATTGCCATGGTTACAAATTGTTTGCATTCATTCAAGGCTTAGCTCAAGCACAAAACCTAATCATTCTGCAAATTCACACACATCTACACGCATGGGCCTGCACACATACAAATACTTGTGATTGCGAAAAACATAAATTGAATTCAAAATGTCAAAAATTGAAATTTTTTTCTGTTTTGCAGGAGCCAAAAATATTTAGTGTTCGGTTTTGAAGAAATAAAAAATCACCATACTAACTAAAGTGGAAGCATAGTGAAAAATGCATTTTCTCTTTCCTAATTACGATGCTTGATTAGAAACGTTGAGATTACAGCAAATGTATTTTAGCTTTGGAAGCAACCTAAATGCTTGCAGACCATTTGTTTATGTTCGCTGTGTGTACGCAAGATCAAGCTGCTGATGAACTTTCCTATCTTTGCCATCGATTATTTTCCATCAAATATAAATTTATTTAAACAAATATGTTTGGCCTTAACTTTCACGGAGGAATTAAATCACATGATAATCAATCATTTTTCATTACACCTATTTTGAGACAAAGATTGTCTGCATTTTCCATTAATTTATTAACAAAAGCTTTCACAACACGATTCAATCAAGATTCCAGTTAAAAAGAGAATGGAATGCATATCGTATAAATGCAGTAAACAACTTTGGAACTTTTTAAGAGCACAACAAGTAGCAAACTGAGCACATCTTTCAAATTTAAGTCTCGAAATGCAAATGCAGGTGTCGCTTGTATAACACAGTGTTTGTACCACACGGTTTCGATATTATGCGGTACCGAATTTGGGATTATTATAACATGGTTTTGATACTACGCACCGCAAAACTTGAATTTAATACTTCATGGTTTTCATATAACACAAATGTTATCTTTAAAAAAGATGGAATTTCATTTTTGTTTGTTGTGTTATCTCTTTGAATGTTATCTTTAAAAAGATGGAATTTCATTTTTGTTTAATGTATTCTGTTAATTGTTTGATAATTCTAACTTACTTTTTACTTTGTTTTTATGAAACTTGGTTTTGATATAACACCCTTGATTTACATTATGATATAACACGAAACACGGTTTCAATACAACACAATACATAATGACATGATTTTTACTATGTACATGATTAATTAGCATACAAAATAAGTTAAAAAGTTGTTCTTAAAAAAGTTTTGTGCAACACGGTTTTGATACAACACGGAACGACGTATCTGGTTACAACAAAATTCAAAAGACTGCAACTTTGTTTTTTGTTTTTTTGTTGTTGTTGAAACAGGAATTTTGTTGTGGCGTGATTCAATGTAATGGAAACTAAATCAAAACATGGATTTCACTGTAAATTTGTGTTAAAAATGTAGTCTAATTTATTGCACTAAATATATGCCTAAAAATAAACTCAAATTGCCAAAATTAAAAAAAAAAATGAATCAATAAATTTTCACAAGACTTAAATCACAAGTCTCAATATTTTTTTAAGAAAAAAAGACAATGAATACCTTCTGGCAGCTGGCAGAGGCAATTAACATCGATGGAGTGAAAGTGCACTCTTCGGGGACTTGACTGTCATAGCGCTCATCGAGCGGAGTCTTGAAAGCTAAGAATTTGCCTGCAAAAAAGAGGGAGAAAATGTAACAGTGCATAATTATTCCGAAGATTTCATGTCTCATAAGCAGGGTTTGCCGGTATATATCAGTCGATACAGATCATGTTTTTTTGTTTTGAAAATATCATGATATCTTGATATTTTCGATGTTTATATTTTCAACTACGGTATTTCCAATGTAAAAATTATATTAATCATAGTAATATTGTTCATTAATTATTAAAAATATCTAATAAATTATGTACTATTTTTTATGATGCCATACCTGCCAACCTCCGAGAAAAAAAATCCGGAAGATTTTTTTATTTTTATCCACAAGATTTTAACGCAAAATAAAATCAAACAGGACCCCTATCCTCTTTTTATTTAACAATATATTAGTTATGAATTTCATATCAATTGAACTTACTTTTATTTAGTAAATATTACTTTTATTGCTTTCTTTAAAAGTTTGGAAATAACATTTGGTACTCATTTTAAAAACAGAACAGAGCACAAACAGCTCGAATTGAGAGAACGAGAAGATAATCGGCGCCGAAATTGTGCCCCTAGTTGCCAGGCGCGACGCTTGCTTTGATTGGATCCCGATGAAGTCATACGCTGTATCACTCCGTAACGTCATAATCTTGCCTCACTTCTTCTCGTGCCATTCTTCTACAGCAACCTTTCCTTGGCTACTTGGCCTAAAACGTTCCACAAAAGAATCGTTAGCGCCAAAATTGGCGAGATACAATTTTTTTCCTACAAAACGTGAAAAATCCGGAAGATTTTGCTCATAACCGGAAAAACGGAAAAAGACATAAAAATCCGTAAAACTTCAGGGAAATCCCGAAGGCTTGGGGTATGTGATGCATTAATACATTATTGATAACGAAAGTAATATAATATTCCTTTTTTAGTTGTATTTTATATTCATAAAGTTACTGGTAATGTAACAACTTAAATTCACATTAAAAGTGTCTAATTAAACATTAAACATTAATCAGAAAAAAAAAGAAAATGTCTTATGAATATGCAACGACTAATGCATATGTGAATTGAAAAGCGATAGCTCTGTGCAAGGTAAATTGGATAAAAATGAAACAACGTTTAAAAGCAACGCTTTAAACATTGCTTTTAAACGTTATTTCATTTTTACCTAATGCATATGTATTTACTGCTGAATCATAATTGTGCAAAAAGTAGCTAACCAAAGAAAAGTGAGTAAACAGCTAATGCTAAATTAACTCCATTAAAATTGATAAAAAAATTAAATGAAATATTAGATATGAATATTGAAAGAAACCTTAATTTTAAGCCTACATATCGTAATTACTGCCACTGTTTCTTCAGTGGGCAGAGTTTAAGGAAAATCTAGCGAATACGGTTAGGGATCATGTTCCTTTTAGGAGAAAGGGTATCAACACTAAAATTTGGCCAATGTGGTTCTCCAGGGAAACTAAAGACGCTCTAAATTACAAGCAAGCTGCTTTTCATAGGTTTAGAGAAACAGGTCACAGCGCAGATAGGCTCCAATATTGTAAGGCAAAGCGTAAATTTAAGTATTTGGTACGGATTCAGAAAAGAGAGTTGGAGCAAAGACTGGCAGATAACATAAACAGGAATCCCAAGAGGTTTTTTGCATACGCTAATTCGGGGAAAGTTCGAAATAGTCATATTGGGCCACTGGTTGATGAGCACGGAATTTTAATTCAGGACGATAGTGATATTGCTAATGTTCTTGATAACTTTTTTTCGAGTGTTTTTAACGATAACTGTATCTCAACAGTTGACACCAACAAGACACAAGCTATAGTACAGCTTGAGGACTTTGTATTTTCCAGGGATGACGTTTTACTTCATTTGAAAAAAATTAAAGAGACTAAGGCTCCGGGACCTGATAATATTTATCCAAAAATTTTATTTGAATGTGCAGAGGAATTAGCAGATGTAATCGCAAACATTTTCAATGCTTCTTATAATTCGGGGACAGTGCCAGAGGACTGGAAGCTCGCTAACATTACACCGCTCTTCAAGAAAGGGTCTAAAGGGAGTGCGGGAAATTATAGACCTGTGAGTCTAACTTCGGTGGTTTGCAAAATTTTTGAAACATTGATGAAAATTAAGATAGTAAATTTTCTAGAGACTAATAATCTATTGACTAGTTTTCAGTACGGTTTTAGGAAAGGTAAATCTTGTGCAACTAATTTATTACATTTCTATGACAAAGTTACCATGGCTTTGGACAATAAGAAGCCTGTAGATGTTGTTTACATTGATTTTCAAAAAGCTTTCGATAAGGTACCGCATGTTGCTCTACTTAGCAAATTAGCTGATATAGGAATAGGAGGGAAAACTTTCACTTGGGTAAAAAATTGGCTGACCGGAAGGAAACAAAGAGTAGTTGTAAGGGGAAATTATTCTAATTGGAGTGAGGTCTTAAGCGGGGTTCCTCAAGGATCAGTGTTAGGGCCTGTTTTGTTCATTGTCTTTATGAACGATATTCACAAAAATATTTCTGGGAACATGAATTGTTTTGCTGATGATGTCAAAGTTATGGGGACTGTAGAAAATGAAGAACAAGCAAATCAGCTGCAAGAGGATCTAGATCATATTACGGAGTGGGCTGACAAATGGGGTATGGCTGTTAATGTTGGGAAATGTCAAGTGCTACATTTAGGGCATGGAAATAAGTGTACAAGTTATTATTTGCAAGGTTCAGTCATTAGTCAGGCAGACAAAGTTACTGATCTGGGGGTCTTAATAAGTCAGGATTTAAAGTTTAGGCAACAGTGCAGCATTGCTAGCAACAAAGCCAATAAGATGCTTGGGTTTATCAATAGATCTATTTCAAATAAATCTAAAGAAGTTCTTCTGCCCTTATATAGAAGTTTGGTATGTATTAGAAAGGGTTCAAAGGCGGGCTACAAGGCTAATAAGTGGACTTTCCCACTTAGATTATGATTCCAGGCTTAGAAGGCTAAAAATGTACAGTCTTGAGCAAAGAAGAGACCGAGAGGACATGATTCAGTTGTTTAAATTTATTAAAATGAAAGATGTTACGGGGCTGAAGTTTAGCGCTGAAAACAGGACGAAGGGTCATTGTTTTAAGCTATTTAAATCTCAGGCTAACATGGATGTTAGGAAAAATTATTATCGTAGCAGGGTAGTGGAACCTCGGAACAGCTTACCGGAAGAGGTGGTCATGAGCGAGGGAGTATAGTCAGTTTTAAGAGGGCCATTGATCTTCACTGGGGATTGTAAATTGACTAGGACCAGTCTAGCTGGGCCCAGAGCCTGTTGCTGGTCGACACTTTTGTATTTGTATTTGTATTATAATATAAGAAAATAAAGAGATTTGAGGATGCATTTACTATTTTGAAGACTTTAGTTTGTGCTCATTGAAAATATCGGATGCATATCAAAATATTGGATATTTTCGAACCCTGCTCACAAGAGAGGAAAACATATAAACAGAGCTAACAATTTAATTTTTCAATTCCAAAAGCAAATTTAAGTAAGATTTCAGTACTGTTGGAAGCAATGCTCAAAGCGGATGCTCTGAAAACACATGTTTGCGAACAAACTGCAAAATATGTTTTCAATTGTATGGGATAGTGCCAGGGTTTGGCGATATGTATCAGTCCCTTATATCTTCGCCTCAGAGCAACAGTAGGATATCTTAGTGTTATTTTTGGGTTTAAACATCTTAGTGTTGCTCTGAGGCGACGATATACCATGACACATGTCGTGATAAAAATCCAACATTGATCTTATGAACTACTAGTGGCACTTGCACGGCTTTGCACGTAGTAGAAAATTAAAAGGTCTTTTGGTTCGCCTGTATATTTACAATTCATGTATGATGAATTTCTCGCCAATTGGTTTGCTCATGTTACGGTTCCACGTTATGATAACCTGGTCATTTACTCGTCCATCTTATGATAATTTTGCTCGGGAAAATGTTCTTAAAATTGGAATAGAAAAAGAACAAAATCGAATTTTTGAAAAATTACTTTGAGGTGCACTTTTATGCTACAAACTAATTCTGTGCCACATTTCATGAAAATCGGCCGAACAGTCTAGGCGCTATGAGCGTCACAGAGATGCTGACAGAGTGAGAGACTTTCAGCTTTATTATTAGTAAAGACAATACAGCTGAACTCTTTTGATATGACCATGGTTAATACCAAATCACAGCTAAAACAAACATTTTGTTAATTTAGTTTGGTTTACTATTGAACTACATTAAAAATTTCACAGATATTGCATAGAATAAAATGAAAAATTCTGTTAAAACGAACAAAATTCTGATCTCTTGACATTTGTCCATCTTAAGGGATAGGTGTCCATCTTAAGGCTCTTGCAGGTATATTTGATGAGTATTATATAATTTTTAAAAAATTGCGGAGGTAGGGAGATAAAAGCATAACAAAAAAAAAAACCATAATTCCGGTATTTTTGGACAAAAATACCGGAAATACGTCCGAAAATACCGGAACACAAACACCCCTGTATCAAGTTGTGGCACATTCTACCTTGACTACATAGCACAGAAAATTTTAACTGACGATGAAATAGTCAATGCAGCCCCCAACGCATTCCTCTCTCATTATCCGTGAGTTCCAGCTTGTTAGCTCTCAAGGGAATGGGAGGAGTTCTGGACTGCATTGGAGGGACTATATCGAGAGATAGGGCATTTCTCAGCTATGACACTGTTCTACAGGGATGGATACGCCCCTCCCTTGAGACTCTCCACCGGTAATTTTTCGAAAATGAAGTTCAAAAAAAGGTAAATTTAGAGGAATTTCATTAATGTTGGGAGAAGGGAGGTTTGGGGTCCTATCTTGGAACTGTTTGGGAATTCAAGTCCAAAACCTCTGTGATCAACATTTTTGAATCAGTATACGTGGTAAAAAGTAAGTAATAAAAATAAATCGCCTTGCTCCCTTGAAAAATTTCTGTATCCGTCCTTGCTGAATGAAAGTGTTGAAGCTCATACTGTTGCTGTTTACCTTAGAACAGGTCTAAGGTAACTTAGGGTCTACTTGGGAATAAAAAATATCTTTCAATTTGGGCATTATCACCTGTCCCTTTCCCCCGCCCCATTGTCACCTTCCTTCAAATAGGTTCCCTGGGTTATCGCAATTAACCGTTCAAATTAACCGAGTTCAACTGCATTTGCAATATAAAAATTATATGCATTTTGCCATATTCATGTTATTTATTCACTGTTAAAAATAACCAAAAAGTAATCTACAGTATTTATATGATAATACCATGATCATTAATTTAACATAATAATATAATATTTCTTTCATTTTATATTCATAAAATACTTTGTAGTATACCAACTCTAATATATTGATTTTTTCAACATAAAATGCCCAATCAAAATCGATAAGTTGGTCAGAAAATTGGAATTACAAATTAAATAGAAAATTCCTAATGACTGTGTACTGACTAATAAATGCAAATTTTTTTTTCTGAGTAAAACACTTATACAAAAATACCTACCAAAAGAAAAATGGGAAAAGTAGCTAGCTAAAGTAACTCAATAAAAATTATCATATTTTATTTTTAATGCATTAAATTATCACATTTCACATATGATTGTAAATATCATTCATAAAAAAAAACATTCAAAATGTGTAAAGTTCAACATGAAAAGTATTATATAAATAATGAAGGAAATATTAATTTTTAGTATTCATTTTACAATAGTAATAAAGAAAATCAACAACTAGTGGTTTGAAGACGCAGTTACTATTTGAAGACTAGAGTTAGCGGTTTGATGATATTAGATGTATAAATAAAAATACAGGATATTTTTGAGCCCGGGGTATAGCACTGATGTAAACGTTTTAGGAGTTTACGTGGCAATTGGCAGACGATTTTTAATCACAATTTTTTTCTACTAAGTAAAACTGTAGCTGTAAGCGAGTGCTATTTTTGCTTTTTACTATAAGAAAAGCTTAAATAAAAATGTAAATTTTTTTAAAATTTTATAATTAATGTCCTTTTTGTCTCTACGCCAGACTTAACATACAGTATGGCACCCTAAATCTGAAACTCTCACGACCGTCATCTTTCTGGATTTTGGGGTCAACTCAGAAAATAACAAAAACTCTTATGTTATGTATTATTTGCCTTGTTTTTTCTGATTTGGCTAACGTGCCGACTAAAGTTCTTTTCTTATTAGATCAATCTGAATGAAAGTATATTTAACTAGTGAGATCAAAAGTCGGAGGTAATTTGCAGCAGCATATATAGTTCGGGGATGTTTCTTTTTATTACTACGCAATGTGCCAATTGATACAAAAAATCATATATTTACTAAAACTAATATTGTACTTTTATGCAGTGAGTTTTGTATTGCATACTTATGAAAAGAAAATAAGAATTATGGCTAACCGTAAGTGGATGTTAAAAGATTGCTGCACATTTACAGCAAAACGCATATTTACACATAGCAACTAGCATCGGAAAAACATTTTAAAAAAAAGCTGAACTGAAGCCCCTGGGTTATGAACAAGTGATTGCCTATTTAACAATTTTTAACTTCTAAAGCTGGAAAAAAAGAGAATTTTTTTCCCCTTTTCTGGTTTTTTAGGAAAAAAAATCGACTTTTTTTCCCTTTTAAATATTGAAATGAAAAAGTTCTGAATTCTGAAACTGGGATCTCATGCTGTAATCTTCTTTACTAATAATAAAGCTGAAAGCCTAGATTTCTGTCTGGATGTCTGTTACGCGCATAGCGGCAAGACTGTTTGGTTGATTTTCATAAAATTTGGCAACTTAGTTAGTAGCATGGGGGGGGGGGGGGTGCACCTTGAAGCGATTGTTTTTCGAAAATTCGAATTTGTTCTTGTTTTATTCCAATTTTAAAAACATTTTACTCAGCAAATTATCATAACGTGGACAAGTAAACTACCATATGCCACCATGGGCGAGCAAATGCACATAGCAAATTGGCGAGAGTCCATTATATGTAAATATACAGGCGAACCAAATGACCTTTTCATTTTCTACTACGAGCAAACTGTGCGGTTAGCACTAGTACATTAATAAATTGATTCACTTACCAGCAATAGGAGAGCTTTTCCTTGGACAATGCAGCCACCGAGGAGGGGGTCCAAGGGTTTTTACCTTTGCTACGATCATTCATGGCTGAGCTACCGAGGAAAATATAGATTAAAATGTAGCAAGTTTTTACTGACATTCAATTTTACCTGACCACCTTAGGAGCATTATAAAAGTTTGTAAGAGTTTACAAAATCTTAAAACATTGAGAGAAAACTAGGAACTAGATGAAGCATATTTCCCTATTAGCTTTATTAAAATAAAGATATTCTGCCAAATAAGTTTAAAAAATGACAAAATTAGTACACGTCATTAAACTATTGTGCTTCATTTGTCTGTATTAAGGTCACATTAAAATAGCAGCTTATAATTTTAATTTGGTCAAATACATTACTTTGAAAGATATGTTATTCCATTAATGCTAAAAGGCATTGCATTTTTGTTTCCCTCCAAATAAATAAAATAAAGTTTAAACGAAGATGTACAAAAAGTTCAGTTAATAGGGTCAAGGTCACAATTTATTTCTTTGGTCAAAAAAAGAAAGTTTCTAGATTTCAGATGAGGATATAGCCTAAAATTTCTTCCTCCTAGATACACCGCCGCGAATAGGGTACCACATTTTCTAAGCATCAAATATTTTATCATCTTCTTTTGTAATTAATAAATTTCAAAGCAAATGATAAAATAACACAAAACTTTAATCATGCTCCAAAAAGTTAAAACTTAAGTTACTAAACTGCAAGCAATAAATAGCAAAAAAAATATAATCTTGGTGAAATACTAGTCAAGACATTCCTTTAAAAGCATAGGTAAATAACTAAGAAAGTCAGGGGTCTGTCCAGGATTTTTCACAGGGTCCGTTTTTTGTGAAAAATCAAATATTTTGTGAAAAAAGAATTAATTTTGTAAAAAATCAAAAAATTTCGCAAAAAAAAAATGTTTTTAAAACGAAATTTTAGAATTTAGAGATGGCACAAACTGCATCAATTAAACTTAAAGTTGAGTGTTTTCCTCTTCTATGCAGGGTTGGCAAAAACCCGGGTTTTTTCAAAAAAGCCCATGGACCCAGGGTTTTTTTGGGTTTTTTTAAATAAAACCCAAAAAAACCCAACTAAAGCTGGGTTTTTTTTTAAAGAAATGTGGGTTTTTTTTGTCTTTTTTTTAGGGAAAATGGGGGTACTTGTAGCATATTGTAGCGTAAATATATGGACAAAGCACAAAAATTGTCTTGTGGTAAAAAAAGCTGGAAAAAACTAGTTAAAATTCAGCATTTTCTGAAAAAAAGTATAAAAGATGACGAAACCCGAGAATGGTGAAGTTTCAGATTTTTTAGTTTCCATGATTACCAACAGTTAAGGCAAAGTTACTTCTTGAGTGATAAAATCTATTGTTAGTTTTTAATTTCTACATTTTTTTTTTTTTTTTTTTTTTGCATTTTACTTTATTTTATTTCAGTTTGTTATGCAAAACTATTGTAGAACCTCAAGTAGTTTAAATCCCTATTTACTGAATTCCAGCTTAATCAAGACATTTCTTTGAATTTTATGTTGCCTGTTTTTCTATTTCTGTGTACAGAGTAAGAAATATTAAACTTTTTTGTAAGATAATGAAAATACTGTACATCCTATTCTGTTTTCTGTCCGACCATTTGTAAATCCTGTTAATTTCTAAAAAAAATATAACTTGTTAATTCGAAATTTACGACGTATCGGGTTTGCCGAAAATAATTCACATGGAAGCTAGAGTAGTTTCCTCTGTACAATCTATAAATATTGAGAAAATCAGACGTGACAGGACTTAGTCAAGATAATTTGAGTTATTTATTGAGACCAGTTCAAGATAAAAGTTAAATATATGTTTTTTAAATCTTTGAAGTATTTTTTTAATGCCGTTAAGAGTGAAGAAATACTATTAAAGTTCAAAATTCATTTTTTATGTCCATTGTCTGTGGTGAAGAACAAATAAAATATAAGTTTAAATTCAAAAAGTATTTAAATTAATTAATTTTTTAAAAAACTTCTCAGAAGATTTTAAAAAACCCAAAAGTGGGCTAAATAATGGGTTTTTTTTTAAATGGGTTTTTTCAAAAAAGCCCAATGGGTCCAACCCAATTGGGTCCAATCCGGCCAACCCTGCTTCTATGGCGAGAAAATCATTCTGGATTTTTTTTTTCTGATATTTAGCTTAGCGGGGGGGGGGGGGGGGGGGATCGCTCTTTCAAGTATCAATATTTATCTACCATTCTGCATTATGTTAAATTTTATACTAGATATATTTCTGTACAATATTTAAAATAATTAACAAAAATATAAATAAATAAAACAAAATTCAGAATAGGGTTCAGCATTCAACTTTTTGACCCAAGACACTCTTAAAAAGCACAGAATTTCGTTTAAAAACTTATAAATTCCGTGATTTTAACAAAAATAAAAAGATATTTCAATTGTTTTACCTCTTAACAAAGCGTAATAATCATCAAAAATTCGAAAAATCGGATTCCCATAGCGGATGCAAAGAGATCGCAATTCTCAAAGTGAAGGCATCAAAAGTATAAAAACAGCTTGTAAAAGAAATATTTTTGATAAAATTATTTTAAAATTGCATTTTAAGAGTCCTATGATAACATATCATTAATATCTGTGGACACAGTTGACTCCCCCCCCCCCAAAAAAAAATAATAATAAAATAAAATAAACCATCTATTCAGCATTTTAATTTTTGACTCATAACAGAAAATGGAATTTTGCTTTAAAAACTTGAAATGAGAGTTCTAACAGAGATAAAGAGACTTTTCATTTATTTGAATCCTAATAAAGCGAAGTTAGCTTGAAAAAAGAACAAAATATGATTCTCATATCGGATGTTAAAAGATTGCATTTTTCAAAATGTAGACATCTAAAGAAGAAAAAAAACGGTAATTAAAAGAGTTTATTTAAAGTTAATTATCCTTGTTAGCATCGAAAAATCAAAATCCATATAATTTTCTCCCAAAATAACAATTAAACATCGCACCGCACCGTAAAAACGCAAATATTGACAAGCCGACAAAATGATGAGAATATTTTCTAATCAAGTCATTGTAAAGGTTCAACGCCAGACGCTAAGTGGTGATAGTTTTGAAGTTGGTAACCCTATCTGAAGCGATCATATTTTTTCCTCACCCTTACTATCCCTTTGCAGTTCTAAGTTCATTTCGCAGATATATATTATTATTGTTTATTAAATCATGAGCGGAGAAAAGTGCTTACCAATGCCTTTTCAGAAAAGTTTACAACAACACCGCTGCTAATTAGCTGTGATAAAACAAACAACCATTATATTTATTTGGCAGTAGCAATTATTTATCGCTTGCAGGAGCATCACAAGAGTGCCGATTTTTTTTCTTTTTTTTTCAAAATTAGCTGATTTTGTATAAGCTGATCCCTCTAATTTAACTTAAAAAAAAGGTTCCAAAAATGATCGGTTTATACACAGAAATATGCATTATTTTGCTTTCAAATTTGCTCTTTCAATAAACAATTTGTGGCAGATCCGATCTTGTTTATCAGAAATTTGTGAAGGGTCCGTTTTGTTTGATCGGGATTTTGTGAAAGGTCCGTTTTGTTTGATAGGGATTTTGTGAAAGGTCCGTTTTGGTTGATCGGATTTTTGTGAAGGGTTCGTTAACGGACCCAAATATCCTCTGGCCAGACCCCTGAAAGTTATACACTTTTTCTAATCTTTTACTGTCAAAAAATCACCCTAAATATGGAAAGAAAAAAAAAAGATAACTTCTTATTTTAAGGATACATAAAAACGTTCAAAATACAAAAAAGTCACAAATGGTTAAATAAAATCCAACTGAACGAAATAGAATACTTAACATGAAATCAACCCATAAAAAGTAAAAATAAAGCACTTTTAAAACCATTTTACAGCCGAACAATGAGAGTTAACAAATGAATGTTCCTGACTTAGCAATGAATTTTGAATTCACTTTTTTAAAACTTAGGCTATAATGTAGGTGACCTACAAAAACATATATATAAACATGTAAGAAATTATATCTTTTAATTTAAAAAAACTTTCTCAGGAACAGTTACAGTAAACATATAATTTTAAACAAGGTCTGGGTGATGTATCTAATCTATACATAGCAAAAAGAAAAAGGTTTATAGAATTTTCCTCTAAACTGATGTATTGATGCCACACCCACTACACCAATCTACCGATTCGAGTACCAAAGTCATAAGCTGTGCAGGGTTCAAGATATTTTTGATTTTTAAAAAATCAAAAAAGTCGGATATTTTTTATTTAAACGATATTTTTTTTAAATATTCAAAAATTTGTAGATATTAATTACTTTACATTTATAAATATATTTTATTTCATACTATAGAGATGAATCCATTTAACTTACTTTTAAAACTAAGATTAGTTCTCTAACTATTCAATAATATTTAAGATTTATAAATACGTTATAATGCTAAGATAAGATGTGGTTTTTTTTATGCTTTGCTTAAAGATAAGGTTTCCATCATCATGTACCCCAAAGCAGAATAATTGACAATGTTCTGCAACGTAAAATCATTTGACCAAGATTGTTCTGCAAGTACCAAGCATTGTATACACAAGCAACCATCATGACCTTTTCCACAAATCGGGAGCCCTAAATCAAAATTGTTTCATGCAGGAGTTTTTTTTTTTCCAGTGTTAAAAACTTCACTGTTGCTATGCATTTCTGTGGCATAAACCGATTACGATTCTCCAAAAATAGTTTATATGCTTTCTAAAATGCATAAAAAGAGCAAAATGCAAAATTTTATTAAAATCCAAACCTAGGTGTCAAACCTTGTTTTTTTGGTTAATTTTACATGGCATGAAGGAGCAATTAAAATCATGTTAATAAATAACTAACTTACTAAAATAGTAAATAAAATGAATCAAGTTAGAGTAGCATATAATAAAACATTCTAAATAATTGAAATATTTTCAGGATGCAAAGGGATTGAAATCTCAAACAAGGCATGCAATTTTCGGCGATGGCCGTGTTTCAATGCCGGCATGTTTCCAAAACATACGTTTATAGAGGAAATTGCACTGGATGAAGATCGATTGGGAAAAATAAGGAAAAGGGAAACCAAAAACGCTACAAAAATCAGAATCTTTTCTGATATTTTCTAAAGAATATTATATTTCATAGTCTAAAGAATATATTTCACACTCTAAAGAATATGAAATTTCTGCAATTTTTACACACATCTTCCAACTCAAGGTAGAATTTTGCACAAATTCTGCAGATTTCTTTAAGTTCAAAGAAAATCTTTAGTTTCTGCAAATAACTTATCAAATTCAACATTTTTCGCGAGCTTTGTGCCGAATTATCGCATTTGGCAAGAGTTTTAGATTTTCTTTTAATTTAAAGAAATCTAGAGATTTTCTGCAAAATTCTACCTTGAGTAGAAAGATATGTGTAGAAAATCTGCAGTTTCTGCAAAAATTTCACAGAAATCTGTAGAAACTTTGTCTGAGTTTTTCTCTCGCATTTGAACAGAATTTGTTCTGCAGATCAGGCATCTGTTCTGCGACATACGTCGCAAATTTAGTAGTATTCTGCTTTGGGGATCATGTACGTTTTCAGTGTAAAAGAATATGTTGAACAATTATTTTTCTGAACTATATTAGTCACTGTGTATAAGAAAAACTGCAAATTTTTATTTTGTTCTGAAGTGTAATTTTGGAGTAAAAGCAATATTTGAGAGTGAAAATCTGTTACACACACAGAAAGAGGGATCTATGTAGTTTTTGCCTGTTGAAATTAAGATAGTATAATGCAGGGTAATTAAATTTAGAGCAATACATTCTAATAAATGCAAAACTAATTTATAAAAGTAAAATCAACTGATTTTAATAAATGATTTTGTTTAAAAAATCACTTAATTCAAATCAATTGATTTAAAACAATGATTTAAAAAAAAAACCACTTGATTTAAATCATGATTTTAATCACAATTTAAATCAAGCTGCTTTAAATCAACGAACCCTAGCGGCTGGTACACCAAAAAAGTGGGAGGTCAAAAGAAGTGCAGGGGCTGGGGGAGTTTCCCTTATGAAGCTGATTTTTTTTCCATTAAATTGGGCTATATTGCAGACTTTTAATGTAAGTAATTTGATAACTTCTAAAAATGTGAATGTGGCATCAAAAATCAGAATGGATGGTCGCTGTTGATTTCCTCTTTCCATTATAAAATGCCATTATTAGGAAATAAAAAGAGAATTTTTACCTTTTACTTTGGTGAAATAAATCAATCTACCCCATAAAGAATAATTTTTGAATTGATCATTAATTATTAGCTCTGAAAAGTGAGGGGACAAGGCCCCTTTACTTTTGGACAGGGTTGGTAAAAAAACCCCAAAAACGGGTCTTTTGGTTTAAATACTATTTGAGAGAAAAACAATGAATTTTCGGAAGGTAATTAAGGTTCCATGTAATTAACAGTTATTCAATAGTCACATTATACCTAAAATTTCTTGATTAATTAAAGAGATAAGAACAAAATCTTGCAACTAAATTAAATAATTAAAATAGCTTTCTGCGGGGAAATATTGATTGAAATGTTCGACTTAATTAACATATTAGTATGCATGTATATATAGATCCTTTATGATACGAAATACTTCAAGAAGTGGTTGTGATGCGGGTTAAGATAAAATATAATGAAGATCCAAGAAAAAAACTATAAAACCAACATAATATGAATAATTATCGAATAAAGGTAAAAGTTATATTTTTAAACATAATCTTTTCAAAAGAACAATTTTCATATTTTTTCTTTCTGATCTTACATAACTCTGATTTTTATATACACAATATTGCAAATATTGAAGTAAAGCAAAATGTACAACAGTACATGATTGAACAGTCAAAAAATCGATTGCTGTTGTACTGACAAAGTTTTAAAAAAAAGTGCTGCTCTATATTCGACTCCGTTCTTATTTTGGAAAGACTTAGAAAAGATATCGACTATCGCTAAAACAAAGAACCAAATCAAAAATACAAAAATTGGTGTAACATGGCTTAAATTACAGCTTATTTACTGGCATACATGTTGCATCCAGCATTGAAGTTTAAAAAATATTAAATGTAAACTCTTTAGAACAAATTTAAATGTGTAGCAAATTCTATTTCAAGAAATTTTTTTTGCCAAAAACGTTATATCTTCTCCAACAGTGACTGAGTGCTGGAAAAGCCAGGAAAAAGAATTTGAAAAATGCAATGCAACCGTCTTTAAAATTCTTCAACATTACTAAAACCAGCTTCAGAAAAGTGCAGTGCATATATTTTCGTCATTTAGATATCATTCATAACTCAAAAATTGATTAGGCTCTGGGAAAGCTTCAAAACTTGCTTTTTGTTCAAAGTACTAAATAACCTAAAAATAATATTAATTTATAACGTAAAAGTTGCTATGTATTTATGCATATGTTATTGTGGTGTAAAGTTGATTTTATGTAATTGTAAAAAGATTTACACACATATTTCTGAAATGAGTTGAATGCATTACATATACAGGGTATTCGAAAAGTCCTCGACACATAACAATGGTATTTTAGGTTAAATGTGTCAAGGACTTTTCGGACACCCTGTATATTTATTTATACATGCAATTTTACAGTTTTTGTTTGTAACAGATTAAAAATATTTTGCTTTAAACCAAAAGAACCGTTGTTTTCTCCAACAGTCTTTAGAAAAAATTCATTTAGTTGAAAGCCTTGAACAAAAAGACTAGCTTTGAAGCTTTTTCCAATCCTAATTTGTTTCTTATTCAATATGTGTGGGGGAAATCAATGTAAACCTGTAAAATGGATTTTTTTTTTTTTGGCTTTTTTTTTAAAAACCATTTTTTAAAAAAACTGCATGGTTTTTTTAAAAAAAACAATTGGTTTAAAACCATAAACCAAACAACCCTGCTTTTGGAAGTGAGGGGGGTGGATACCTCCCCCCATACGAGCTGCCTATGACTGATGTGCAGACATTGGTCCACGATCATTACCATTTCAATCTAATTTGTCCACACCAATGTAGAATTTGCAATGTGTCAAGCCAATTCCGCTTTACAATGAAGGCATAAACATTTAGTCCTAAGTAGGCTTGCTAGACCTACCAGGACAGTTTTCAAACAAAATCTCGGTGTCCTGGCCGATTTACTTCAACTCCCGGAAAAAGATAAATTTGATAACAAATGGTCAAAATGGCCGAAAGTAATCAACTGTGAAGGATTATTTAGGATAATTACTTCATCATTTGTAACATTGGCTTGTAAAATTAATACTGAATTAGCTTGTGAGGATTTTTACAGCAAGATTAAAAGCAAAAGTCCTAACAAATGAAAAGTACATCAAAATATTGTTCAATTTTTTGTTCTTAGTTCAAAGTGTTTTTCTAATTAAAATAAAATGTAAATATTTACATCAAAGAAGTGAAATGTTCATATTTTATCTGCTTGTGACACTTTTTATTGCCTGTTTTAGGTTCTAATGAAGTAACCATTGATTCATAGCATTGAGAATAAACTGCCCTATAAAGATGTCCGGAAAATCAGCCAGGGGTGTGTACCCCTTTGAATACCAGCGACGCTGGGGAAGCAAGATGAACCGGAGCCCTCCTGGGTCCCGGTTAAACATTTCAGAAAACCGGCAAGCCTTGTCATAAGAAACTTTCTTAACGAATGCTGGTTCAAGTATCATAAGGGAACAGGGATCTTCACTTGTCCCAAAACATGCAAGAAATGCACATTTTCTTGTAAAGCTCTTAATAGAAAATGCATTGATGAAAAAAATTTACCATATAATTATTCACCAAAAAGAAAAAAAGCAAAGTGCAAAGTAGCAACAAACATTGAGGACACGTATTTTGGTCCTTTTTTAAATGCACGAAGATGTGATCTTGAGCAGTGAGTGTCTCTATAAGCTCTCATTGTTTATATCATGGGCGCCCATATGCAAAATTGTAACGGGGGGGGGGGGGGGGGGGGCTCAGATATTTTAACCATGATTTAGCAGGATATTTTCCGCATGGAAGCAGATTTCAGGACAGATTAGAGTCATTAAAATTTGACTTTTTTAATAACTTATTAATTAATGGCTGTAGAAGAAATGTTTTTACGTTTTTGCAAAGAAAAAAGTACTAAAAGCAAGGAAGTTCTCATTTCTGATGGGGGGGGGGGGGGCTCAAGCCCCGCCTTACCCCCCTATATGGGCGCCCTTGGTGCCTATATGCAAAATTTTAAGGGGGGGCTCAGATATTTTAACCATGGTTTAGCAATATATTTTCCCCATGGAAGCAGATTTCAGGACTGATTAGAGTCATTAAAATTTGACATTTTTAATAACTTACCAAAAACGTTAAGTTGCCTGGGGAAGAAAAGTTTACATTTTTGCAAAGAAAAAGTACTAAAAGTAAGGAAGTTCTAATATCTAAGGGGGGGGGGGGGATCGAGTCCCCCTTGCCCCCTTATATGGGTGCCTTTGGTTCACATTGAAAAGGGAGGCTTATTGTAATCCCAAAACAAGTCTTCAATTTTCAGCTATCTTTGACTTTTGATTCATTCCTTTTTTTTTTTTTAATTTTTGATAAATTCTTGCTGGTGTTAGAATCTATGAATTAGTATCTTAATAATATAAATTTTTTTAAATTAATCAATATTTTAGAGAACTTAAACAAGCAAGTTTAAGTAAAGCTTTTAAAAAAAACTTGATTTGAAATACATTTTTATGAATCTCAACATTGTGATTTGATGTTGGCGATGCATCACAATTCAAAATTTTTTATATCCCTCAGCTCTATTTTGAGAATCATAAAAAAAAAAAATTCATAATATATTTGCCAAAAAATGTGAACCCTTTCGAACTGCAGGTGGAAGCTATTATTCCAGGACATTTGAAGTAGTGAGAAGCATGGAGATGTAAATGGGCATTTTAAAGTTTTGAGTAAAACCCATTCAAAGATAACATCCTACGTAGGATTTCATCGAAATTCTTTTATATAAGTCGAGATGCACAGCAGCATCTACCAGGGCTACTATTTCCATCTCTTGCCACGGAGGGGTTCACCTACCATGTGTACCGGTTATTTCCAAATTTTTAATTTTGCCACTTGCATCCCTTTGCTTCTCACTGCCTCATTTCTTTCACCAATAAATCACGCACAAGAAAATTAAAATACTGTGTGGAATGTAAAATAAGTAATAACATACTTTAATCGCACAAAACTGTAAGCACTTGTTTCGGGGTTACAAAGAAAGCTTTTATTAATGCAAAAGAAATGAGCTTAGACATCTTTTTATCCATTTCTTTAGCATAAAGGCATTTAGTCAACTCTCTGTGAGGATATTAGATGGTTCAAAATCCTTAAACTACAAAATAAGTTCAAATGCATTAAGCCATTCTATAAAGAATGTGAGTGAATAATAAAAGAATGGAATAAATTTGATTCTTTCAAACAGGAAGTTGATTCTTTATTTATAGATCAGAGAAAGTGTTCATGAAGATGGAACAGAATTCAGTAATATGCCCCTGTAGATAAAATGAAAGATGAATAAGAGAAACATTTCTTCCTTTCCTAAAAATAAGAAACTGAAAAATGCTAAGTTCTTAAAGTATGCCATTTCTGGGAAGGGAACAGCACTTGGGAAAAAGTGAAACCTTATTTCAATGCTCATATTTTGCTCATTTTAAAAATTAAGATTTTAGCAACTGTTATGAAAACAGCAATCCTAATTTTCGGCCTTATTTTTTGTGTTTAAAGTGTAAGCTATATATGCTTAAATGGACGATACTTATTTTAAATTTCAGTTGACAAATCAAAGGGCATAATACGCATTTGAGAAAATAACATGTTATGAAATTCTTACTTTCAAAATTGCAGATGAAAATGTTTTAGAAACATCTTTACACATCAAGAGAGATAGTTTCGAATCTATTCAATATCACAAAATTCATGTAGCCTACATTTCCACTCATACGATGAAAACAACCCACTCTTGAAAATGAAAACATTAATAAACTTTACACATCGCAAATATTCTTTATGAAAAGAACGTGGCTACTACGCCTGCGTACGTAACTCTGATTGGCTAACATAAATGAAAGTGGAAGAAGTTACTCATCAGGAAGATTATCGCCTCGTTTGGCGTATAAATCACGATAAAATTTAAAATCATATGCACTCTGTGAGACAGAATTTAAAATGAAGTTTTACCTTTGATAAAAGTCGAAAGTAAAAGATCTAAAGTATATTATAATAGAAGAGATAGCGATCCATAAACGGTTTAGGCAATCACGTGGACGTGACTTTTGATAACTTTTCTCATGAGCGTGCGAGCGCGAGCCAAGGAGCCATCTTGGCTAAGTTTGAAAACACCTCACCGGTCGCGGTTGGCCGAACCATGCCACGTGATCTCGCTAAACATGTCAAAACCACGGTAGGTCACGTTCGAACAAGTCAACCTTACGAAAAAAATTTGAGAAACGTTTCTTTAACGTTTCATCACGTTGTTATTCGCTGGATATCGTTTTCCCAGAAATGTTTTAAAACATTGTTTCCTAAAATGTTCCAAAAGCATTTTAACTAGATTTTTATAAAAAAATGTATTGATGACGTTGACAACATAAAAGAAAGTTGGCGGAGATTTTAAAAATTACTACCACAGTTTTTTACACTGTCAGAACCAGTTTCGCACAACCTTGTAGCACAACCAGGTTTTTTAGGGGAGGGGGGGGGAGCTTGCTTAAAATTTCTTGTACTGGGAGGGGGTCCGGAGGTTCTCCCCCAAAGAAAATTTTGAAATTGTAGTCTTAAGAACGCAGTTTTAGATGGTGGTAAGTTTCAGGGAGCCTTCTGAAGAAATTTTAAGAAACTGAAGTCTTAAATAGGCGATATGTGTTGACTTTAGAGTAAGGGATAGAACTTCGGTGCTGTCTTCGATTAATGTTTTTTTTTTATTTATTTATTTATTTTTTTTTTTGAAAATAATGTAAAATCGATCACTTCTCATCCCAATGTTTCGACATTGAAATTCTAAAACGCAGTTACCGTACCGATAAACTTTGATGATTACGAGAAGAGGGGCTCTTAGGTTCTCCCCCCAAAAAATTTCGACAAAGAAGTCCTAGAAAGCGAAGTTTTTAAGCGATATTCAGGGACTCAGGGTGAGGGTTCAAAGGTCTCACCTTATTTATTTATTTTTTTGAAATTAGTTTCTTCATTTTCAGATTTCATACGGGAGTATTATCTCACTCTATTAAAAGATGACTGCGTGCTATCTCAACAAATTGTTGTTTTTAAAAATCCATTTTTTTAACGATTTGAATGATATTAGAAGGAGGGGTGTGAGGCGCGAAGCTGTTGTCCAGAAGTTTTCGAAATAAAAGAAACGCGACTGTACACCATATTTGGTAACGTTAGGGGCTCTGCAATTTTTCAAAATTGTAGCAATAAAAAAGCATTTAAAAGAAATTAAAATTTTTCACACACAGCATTCTATATTTTTTTTCCTATTGAAATTTACTTCATTTTCACGAGCAGCGTTCGCTTCTTCTCTTTAATTAAAAGGAATATTTTTGAAAAAAAATTCCATTTTCATTTTAATATCCATTTTATTAAAGAAATATAATATTTTGAAAAAATATTATATTTCTTATTTTGAAAAAATAACGCGCGCCCTACGCGCGATCCAAATCTGGAGTGCAGAAGGTCAATAACTAGACCATCGAAAATGTATCATTATTTAAAACATCATAAATAATATAGTTACTGCCAGCAGAGCTGCTCACCTAGGAACGTCATGGCGCAGACTGCATCATTGAAATTTTAAGGGGGGGGGAGCGGAGTGTTTTGAGAGGTATTTTTCTCTTTTTGGGGGAGAGGGGCAGGTTTAGCGATATTTATTGGGGGCACCACTGCTATTGCAATTTCTTACGCCACACCTGTAGATGAAATATGGCTCTTCGGGGAGGCAGCACACATTTTGGGAAAAATGGCCTGTCGTGTCACAAAAACAATTCAATATTTGACAAAATTAGTTGGAGACAAAGGTCTTAACTTCAAAATCCGGACCTTATGCCCAGCCCGTTCAGACGATGACAATTTGACCTCATGTCCTAGCTGTACAAAATCGGGACCTTCTATCCTTGGAACTTATCTACACCGGACCACAGTGATGTTCCCATCAATTTTTCTGAGGGTATACTTCTAGTAATCCATTACGCACAATATGTGTATGCGATCATATACATAATATGAAAAGTTTTGAAGCTTGAGGGTATACGCTATGTGTCTAAAAGATGTTTGAAAGTATACGGCGTATATGGAGCATACCCTGAGAACACCACTGCCGGATCATATGTTCGCTGCACCTTCTGGTTGTACGTGGGTAAATTATAGTATTATTCAACATCATAAATACAGTGGCGAGGCCAGAAAATTTTTCTGGGAGGGGTTTTCAAAATCGAAAATTGTTGCTTTCTTTCATTACACATTTACATTCACACATTTACAATGTGTAATTATTCAATATCAAAGAATTTCTGTAGATTAATAATTATTCATTCAAAATACTTGCTTAAAAACAACTAATAATTCGTATTGATATCACTATGAAACGAAGAAAGTGTGAAAATGCACAGAATATTTATCATTAGTTTTACTTGAATCTTATATTCATTGTTTGTGTTTTTTTCGCGAGATCACTTAAAACTTTCTCCTCAAATACATTCATGTCTTTATGAATGTCAAATGCTAGCTAATAACGGTTTCGATCTTTCGATGACAACAGGTAAAGAGCCTTAAAGAAAATCTGGTGCAGTAGGCTGTAGGCTTCCTCCCTCTAGATTTCCCTAAAAAGGATTTGTGCAGTGATGGAAATCTGAGGGACCATGATGTTACCCTGTAAAGTTTTACTGACACCACTTTAGCTATCTTATACCAGTGGAGACGTCGGGTATCATGAAATATAACTTTAAAATTTAAGAATTGAAAAGTAATTTCTGGCTGCTTACCGATCATTAAAAGCAGTAAGATATTTTGTTGAAACCTATTCCGCGTGGAAAAGCTCAAATACTCTGCATTTTTTTCCCTTGGTTTTAACAGAGGAAATGAATGTGCTTGTGTTCTGGGAGGGGTTTTAACCCCAAAACCCCTCCCGTGGCTGCGCCACTGCATAAATACAACACAAGAAAGCAGAAACGAATAATTATTTTAAAACACAAAACTTACTTCAGAAAGATTCCTTTCCTGTGAAATATTATTTATATTCTTTAAATTTTTCCTTTGCTTAATGGCGCTGATGGCAACGATATTTGAGCTAAATTGCAATAGTAACAAATCATATTCAGTCTTCAACTACAAAGATACAGAGCAGGCTTTCAAAAATCACTTTACTGGTTGAAAATTTTCTGCTCGAGTGTCTGGTTAATTTGTCGGGGAACACAATCAACTTAAGAGAAAAAATACCATTTTATGAAAGGGATGGCGGAGACAGTGGCACACGTTTTTTTTTTTTATTTCTTTTTTACTGGTACGAAAGAGAAATTCAACTCTCCTAAAACAACGCCAGAAGATTGCTCATAAAGGCTTTTCCTTCCCCTTGTTTAATCATCAGTACACGAAACAATTGACAAGAAGAGAGCAGCATGGACATTAGGGCTTAAAGCACATGGCCAAAGGGCCAGATTCAGGCGGAGGATTCTAATGAGAATCGAACCCCACCCATTCTGTCTCACTGACACATGACCATCTGACTTTGGCGACAGCAATTACGGTATAATAAGTGTAGGAGAACAAAAAAACCAACAACGTCCTTGTACTTTTCAAATTCCCAAAAGTTATAAAAAAGGAATTATGTTTGCAAAATACTTTAGTGCAAGTTTCTCTCTAAAAAGAAAGTTGTTTCTGACATTTGAACCAAAATACCGCCCCTAAAACTACCCGCCCAGGACAGGGGTCGAGTTTTTTGCGGCGCTAGAGCCACCCCTGTCCAATGTTACGTAATTCTAAGTAGTAGCTTCTTCAACTCAAAAATCTTAAGAACTCGAAATAAACAGTAATAGTAGCATCGAACAACTTTGCACGGTCTACTCCCAAATTAAAAATTATGTCAAGTGATGCGTGTTCAACAATCAGGCATGAACAAAAAAAAATATTTAAAAAAATTTAAAATTTTGAGGCAGATTGTGGAAAAATAACCAAAAAGGAAACATTTTAAATCCCCCGATTACAGGAAAAGCCTTAAAACAAAAGTCAAATTTTGCTTCTTCATAGTCGAGAAAAAAAATGGCAACAGATCTTTTTTTTCAATGATTTTCTTCACTCTACAAATTTTAATAAAAGCATTATTAAGGAAAGTTGTGAAGAAGCACTGAATAATAATTTGAATGGAAAAAAGCCTTCGCAAAATAGGGATTTCACGTCGAAATCCAAGTGTCATAATTAAATTTTTAACTGATATCTCCTCTAATTATTATTGGAGGGTTATGTTAATTAGCCAAACATAAAGCCCGGAAAATAGCGAATCTATCCATACCTGGTTTGATGGTCAGTTACTGGCGTTCGGGAGAAGTAACTCGGATATATGTAGACAGATAAGTACATATGCTAAGTTTTTACTCGTGTAAGATTAGTGATAAAGGCTTAGCATGATCGTGCTTCATTCAGAATATACGAGTGTTTGAATCAGAAAAGGGTGGGCCACCTCTTTGTTAAGAAATGATGGGAAATATTTCTGTATTTTTAATGTCTTGAAAACAATTCAATGTAATTTTGTTGCAAAACATGCTTTTCTTCCCCTTCCTTTTTATTGTAATGTATGGTGAGTCTGCCTATTTAGTGGTTTGCTCTGTTTGTTACCCATACTGCCCAAATTATCTGGATTTTAGATCATGCGGACTGCCTTTGGTCCCAGGCAGTTTGGATAAATGAGGATGTACTTTACTGTACCTTATATTATATACTGCACTGTATTCAGGCATGTAAGTGCCAGTTTTAAAAACAAAAGCTGAACTCCATGGGGAAAAGAAATTATGGCAATAAAAATGAGAATAATTCAATATACATCAAGACATTATTAAATGCATTAAAACTACTTTGGAAAGCCGTTTTTATTTTATTGATGGGATGTGGATTTAATTCATAGATGGGACAAATAAATTAAAAATTGCCAAAGAATTAATAAGAACGAGCTGATGCGTGCATCACATGACTTCCTTTTACGCCAATTTAATGGTAATAGCGGCTTGGAGTAAGCAAGGAAACACGAAATATTTTGACCCCTAGTTTCTTGGGAACCGAAGCAAAAAAATGTCTTACACAGATTTATTTCCCCATTATTGGCAATTTTAATGTGATTCAGTGATTAACTCTTTAAATATCATCAACATTGGGCAAATTAAAATCAGATTTAAAATTTAAAAAAAAAATGGTCCAATTTTTCACTGAGTTGGCGACAAAACTTGGCAGCAAAAAGCATGGCAGTATATCTCCAAGTGTTTGCCAAATTATAATACCACTTGAGTTAGCATTGAAATTAACAATGATTTCCCCTCAAAAAGTGAAAAAACTTACCCTTAGGAACAACCGAATGCAACCAAAAGGGAAGGTGCACAACTAGACCCCGCTAGGAGTCTACATACCAAATTTCAACTTTCTAAGACATACCGTTTTTGAGTTATGCGAGACACATATGTACATACAGGCAACAAGAAAACTCATTGTAATTAAGTCAGGGATCATCAAAATGGATATTTTAGGGTCTGCACATTCCTAGGCCACGTGTTGTCGGGTCCACGTGTCCATCCACGTGTTGTCGGGTCAAAAAAAAAAAAAAAAAACATTCATTCAGGGGTGAGCAAAATGAAAATTAAGGCTGATTTTTGAGTGAAATTTTTTGCGAATACAATACTTCCTTTTTTGTAAAAGGAAGTAAAAATAAAGGGAAAAATAATTAAGTATTAAAATAAAAATAAAATAAGCACGTTAGATGTAGAACACTGAAAATAACTCGCAACTTCAAAAATTATTGAAATACTTGCAGGATGCAAAAAGAGTCAGACATGGCACGGGATTTTTGGCTAAGTGTTCATGCTTGCAAGTTTCCAAAACAAATTAATTTCCCCCTCCTATAGGAACTAATGAAAGTTCATTGAAACCATACTAGAAATTGGTTTTAAAAGTTATAACCGTCTACATTTTTTGTGACGATATCTCACCAGACTTAGATTGCTCCCAAAAGTAGCCAGAAAATCTTAAAAACGGAGGATGTCTGTAAAAACATGAAAAACTTTTCTGCTTGTATATTTTGTGCTGCAGATTTCATCAGGGTTCGTACTCAATTCCAGAAATAAAATGGAGGAGTTTTAAAGGAGTAAAATGATATTTTGAAGAAGTGCTAATGGAGTGTCATTAAATGTCAGGTCATCATCATGTCACACTTTTTTTCAATATATTTGACCCTTTATCAAAGTGTCACACTTCACCTCTAACTTCTCCTCTTGTCACGTCAAGTTTTTTACAAACATGTTGTTACAATAACCGTGTGGTGTCACTTTTTGCCACCCTCTCTCCTCCCCTTGTCACAATTGTCATGAGCCCGTCTCCTCCTCAAGGCATGACATCACTTGTGGATGACTCTTTTTACAATATCATAACTGCAATTAACCAATTTTTTTAACGCAATCACTTAATGTAGTACATCTTTATATATGAAAATGAATGTTTGTCCGTATGTCATCCATGAACTCAAAAACTACCCGGCAGACTTGGCTGAAACTATCACCGTTTGTTATTTTTGGTACTGGGAATGTTTATAGACCAGTTTGAAAAAAATCCGATCCATAGTTCCTTTTTTATTCTAATTTAAGTCACAATCCATTGGATAAATATGAATAAAATGATCGGCTGCAGAAATTAATTCGCGTGAAAGATAAGAAGTTAGCTGTTGCCATTTTTCTCGAGTTTGAACAAATACATTCTTTCTTTATTGTTTTATGGCTTTTCGTGCAACGGGGGGATTTAAAACTTTTCCTATTTGATATTTTTAGCGATGGATTGATCTTGCAAACTGCGTGAGTACAAAATTTGAGTATAGTCACAGCTTCACTGGATACCTGGACCGATTATTATGAAAATTGCTATATATATGTATTTTTTCCACGGAGAAGGTGCATAATATGCTCATTGAAGCCACTCGCCACCAGGTCAACCGATTGTCATGAAAATTGGTATAATGATGTATTTTTTTGTTGGCGTAGCAACGCGCGTCGGGTACAGCTAGTTTACTTATATAGTTTTTAATATTTAAATAATAATTAGACAACTTGACTTTTGCTGTTAAGAGTGTGGTGGAGGAAAAAACAATAATCATCAAACTTGAAAAAATAGCCAAGCATCATTTAAGCATGTTTTACTTCATTTTAACCTTCAACTTTTATGAATTAACTATGATCAATTTGTAAATCGAAAAAAATAAATGCACGAAATTACTACATTAAAATCGCCTTTGTGACGAAGTTAGTTGTCAATCGAAGTATTTTAAGTTACTGTCATAGAGGAAGATTATGTAGTCTTGAACTAAAAAAGAAGGAGTTTTGAAGGAGTTAAAACCAAAATGAAGGAGTTTGAAGGGCCCTTCTAAAAAATTTCCTAAATGAAGGAGTAATGGGGGAGTTTTGAAGGAGCGTACAAACCCTGTTCATAAGATTTTTTTTTTAATATGCAGCAGTTAGAACAGTAATATTTGGTCTCTCTTAGGTCTTTATGACCCAATTCTAACCTGGTGTTTTGGACCTTCATCTGCCTTGTTATCCCCTTTCACCAGTCCTGATTCCCTACCACAATACATATACAATAACCGCCACTTATAAAATCAGCCCGCTTTTTAATATCGAATCAGGACAAACAGATAGATTTCAATACATAAATATTTGTCAGAACTATCATTTAATGAATTCAATATTGTTCCTTTATAAGATCAAACTTTTGGACGGCAGACGTTAAAAATTGATAAAGACAGTTATAGTATGTTAAAAATTCCATCAGATATAACAAATTGAAATTTTAGTTTCTAGCAATAAATAGAGGAGTCGGTCTCGGAAGATGAGGAAATCACAGTTCCGAATTTTTTGTTCTCTTCAATATATGCATTTTAGAGCGAAGAGGAGGATGTAATATTGAGAAAACTACAAAAAATAAAATAAAATAAAATAAATAAATAAAAATAAATCTTTATTTTCAACTATTTAATTAAATAACAATGCACTAATATTTTAAGACCCTTGTGCAAGTCTTTCAAAAATGTACCATTTTATTGGTTAAAACTTTATTTTGAACCACTAACATAAATTAAGTCATTTCTTTTTTAGAGTATTCAAACTTCAAACTTTTTTTTAGTGTAGGTATGCCGCTATATAAAACCACATATCATCAAAACAAATGTGATTTTAATTAGCGGTGGGCACTGTAAAACATTTACTCTATTCAATGTAAAATTCTCATCTCTGGTTTTTTTTCTGCTTCTTGTTTTTCTAGAAACCCATTAAAGCTATCATGTAATCATTCAATAAGTACAAAAACAGCAAAATGTTATCAAAAATAAAATGTATTACATTTTGATTGCAGTCAATAGACATCACAATCTCATGTGCACAGTACATTCAACAGTCAACTCAAATCTATGATGCTCGAATGAAAGCTAATTCATTAACTGTTCTTCTGAGGCACTTTCATTGTCACCTGCAAAAAGTAAATAAATAAATATTATATATATATGTTATATATATATATATATATATATATATATATATATATATATATATATATATATATATAATACTCACACAGAGTTTTATGGCTGAGTCTGATTCAATTCAGGTCCTAACAGATAAAATCTGGGTTTTACAGAAAAAAAAATGTATTCCAAAAATTTGAACCAATAAAAAGCTTTGATTAAAACCCTACTGTTTGTTGAAAATATGTATTACATAAAGTACATAAAGTTCTTCTTTAAATCAAATAAATATTAAATGCCTGAAGCATTAATTGACTATTTATATTATTTTATTTAAATAATTATCACTAAGGGAGTTACACCTCCATTTTCCCCTTTGGCATCACAAAGGAAGCAGACAACGAACTATACATACATGATAATTAAAACACTTGATCCGTAATCTTTAATTAGTTCTATTAACTTAATCTAAGACAAAGCCTTCGAGATGTTTTTTTAAAGCATATAACTACTGGTTGAAAATAAAAATGCTAGAAATGCAAAACTTAAAAAACTAATCTTTTTTGTTGGATATTAAAAAATGCATCCATAAATACAGTCAATTTGCAATAACTCGAAGTCCGATAACTCAAATATTACTATAACTCGAAGTTTTTATCAAGTCCTGATCCCTTTGTCTTTAATTCCATTAAATTATTCTCAATATCCCAAAGTTTCTTCAAAGATGGCTCGAGATTTATTTCGAAAGAACAAAAAAGAAAAAAAAGAAATTTGTTGAACTGTACTGTTTACACTTTGACTTTTTACTGGACTACGAATTTGCTTTTAAACAGTCAAGTTGTCAAGTCAACTAATTGTACCTTTATTCAAAGGCTGACCTAAGCTAAGATGCATTCCCCTTCATTCTTTAGTTTGATCATTTGCTGATAAGTTCCTGAGAGACAGATTGAGTTTTCTTTACTATTAAAGATGTCTAAGCAAGTACTCTGTTAATGACATTCAGAGAAAAATAGAAACTCCAAAGCAGTAGAATCCATGAATTCGAATTAGAAAGGAATGAAGAACTGTACCTTTCTTGAAGTAGAACCAGCTCTTTCAAGTGGTCCTGTTCCAGCAGTATCCAAATCAAAACCATGCTTTTGATTTTTTTTTCTCTTAATATTTTTTATTAAATTGTGCAGATTTTGCTTAAAAACTTTTAAGTTCTGTTATTTTGTCTGTTATATGTACATATTAATTACAATATTCGATGGTTTTTAATATTAAAATGTCGAAAACCCAAACTAGCGGTAAGTCGAACTTCTGATAAGTCAAAGTTTTTCGTTGGTCCCTTTAGATTTGAGTTATCGTGAATTGACTGTAGATATACATTTTTTTGGCCAAACAAATGATCAGATATGGAAATAAAAGACTTTATTTTCACTGGTGGTTGGTTAATCAATGGCTGGAATTAAATGACTTATTGATTCCTTTATATTTATATTCATTAAATACAAAAGAATCAATAATCAATAAAAACATTTCTGCTCATTTTATTTGTGTAATTACACAAAGCGAGTAAAAAAATAAATTAAGAGGGGGCTTAACACTTACTGTTTTGATTTCACTGTAGGCCTGCAGACCATATTCTCCAAGCTCTCGTCCAATTCCAGACATTTTGAATCCTCCAAAGGGTGCTTGTGCAGAGAAAACGTCATAGCAGTTGATCCTATGAAAACGGTAAAATCCAATGAACACATTTGGAAAATCTATACATATAATAAAATAAGATGTTTATGTGTGGCGCGCATCCCGGGAAAACGGTAAGGCCTAGAAAGATGAAATTTGGTATACAGGTGCAGTTTTTGCTGAAGATGTGCACCTCGGGCTTCGATTTTTGATATTTTAACTAGAAAAAAGTTATTTAATGTTTTGTGTGATTTTTAGCACTTTTTAGTACTTTTAAAACCTCACAGACCCCGAACCAATCGTGCCAGACAAATATTTTTTGTATTATAGTGTCGAAAATTTAATTTCAAATATGATGAATGAAAAAATTTTGAAGATAGAGCAATTTTTGTATTTTGTATGAATTTTTGAAAAAACCTTTAATTTGCATTTTTTCCTGGACTTTTTTTTTTCTAATATCATCCTGCAAGAAGTATCAAAGCTTCATTTCTTAAATTTAAGTTGGTAATAGTAAAAACATTTCGCCCTCTTCAGAAGAAAAAAGTTCTTAAAAATAAGCAATATTTTTTTTTTACAATTTTTTTAATGCTGAACACATCATGCATTTCCACGCATTGGTCGAAAAAAGCGTACTTCAATCTTTTATGCCTCTGACGTCACTACTTGGATTTCGATTTGATATTTACGATAAATCTTAATCTTTTTTTTTACTACATAGCTTACTTCTACATTTTATGACGTGATGACCACGTATTTTTCCGGCAGCGCTTGCTTTTTTTCTTTCCTTTTTTTTTGTTTTATTTAGGGATTGCAATTATTTTTTTCCAGCCCCCCCCCCCCAAGCTGGACATTTTGCTATATCTAGATTACGTTACATTTCATAGTTGTGCGCATTTAATTCAATAAAAACAGTGAGTTTTTTTTTTCTTTGTCAAGTGCTACTTTTTGCACTAAGGGGAGTTTTGCTCTACTTAAATAAAAAAAAGCGGTTTTTTGAGTGATCTTTGTTTTTATTAGGGAATGGGCCGGGAGGTTAAAATAAAAAGAGATGGATAAGAAAATTTAGAGATAGATCGTAAAGGTAGGTAGCCGCCGAAGGCGGCAATCTTGGCATAAAAATGTTAATGGCACAAAAAAAGATAGAGATGGATTGATTAATACTGCTGCCAAATTTATTTAAAACCCACTGAAGGCGGCAAACGCAAGTAAAAAGGTAAATGACAAGTTAGCCAAACAGTCGCCGTAGGTGGCTGCTTGCATAGAAAGGCGAATGGCATAAGAAGGTGAACCAGCTGGTCGCCGCAGGCGGCTAGTGAATAAATAAATAAAATGTTCAAAGTACAACGCATAATTCTTATTCCAAAACATAAACAGCTGAACTGTTGGACAAGCACTATTCTTGAACCTTGTGGATTAACTTTGCACTAGTCTGTAATTTTTAGTTTATATCGCTTCACAGGAACTATAATCAGTGATGTTCTAACCAATTTTTCTGAGGGTATACCCCCAGTAATCCATTACGCACAATATGTGTATGCAACCATATACATAGTATGTCATAATATGAAATTTTTTAAAGCTTGAGGGTATATGCTAGGTGTCTAAAAAATGCTTGAGAGTATACGGCATATATGGAGTATACCCAGAGTTGCCAACTTTTGAAAATCCAAAATCATAGCAGCATTATCGGGGGCGGGGGGGGGGGGGGGCGTGACCACTGCTTCAGAATCAAACAATGCTTCAGATTCAATGAACCGATACATCTTTACGCCGTGCAACTTTCGAAGAGCAATGCTTGTTGCACAGGGACGGTGGCACACATGTAGAAGTTTGATTTTCTGAACTTACCAGTTTTAGTTTTCATGCTGTTTTTTTTCTTTCTTTCTTGGAATTATAAAAAAAAATAGTAATGGAAAATACTTGGAAAATAGTAGTTTTTGGACCCGATTTTGTTGCGTTGTAGTTTAAAGCTGTAATTCGTAGAAACTATGATTTTTTCATAGCAGTTGGTAGCAAAGAGTATACTCTATGGGAACACCACTGACTATAATTAAATTTTAAACGAAAAAAAATCTAATCATGATTCCGACCTAAAACTCACTTGAATTTCGTTGGTCAGAACATTTTCAGAATTTAAATGTTTTCATAGATAACATGGGAAACAAGGAAAAGGAAAGATAATCACTACTAAAATTTACTAGTCGCAAAATCAGAATCAAGAGGAAAAATTGAACATTGAAATCCTTTTAAAAGTCTTTCTGACATATTAAATGTAATATTAAGTATTTTATTTGTTGGCAAACTCAAAATGGCAACAGACACACATTTTATACCACTGAGGGTCCTCAAATTCAGCAACGAAATCATGTGAATAAAAACTTAAAAGTGTAGTTAAAATGTGGTAAAAAATTTGAATTCTATATAACTAGGAAGTTCTAATCACACGCAGAAAAATTAGCTTTCCTTTTATAACATTTTGAATGGGCAAGTATATTTTACAACCAAATTGTGAAAAAAGGCTCATTTTTGAAGTTTTTAACCAATATGTTCGTTAAGTGTAATCCAAAAAAGAGACCTTGCTTAGAACAATCTGGATCAAATCTCCATTTGGACAAAAAAAAAAAAAAAAAACATTAAAAAAAATATTTGTTTAGGAACTACAGTTTCAGACAGATACACAAGCACAATCAAACCTTCTTTGTTGCATTGGAGGTTTAAAAAATGAGTGGGGCTGTTCACACACACAAAATAGAAAATTTGGATCAGACTTACCAGGGTTGATTGTACTTAAAACAGAGTAAGATTTTGAAGTCCAGTTGTACACAATTGAGGAGTAATTTATCAAAAGGGAACATATCTACTGTTTAGAAAAAATCATTTTATGACATTTTCTAAATCTTTCAGGTGACCTTTATAAAATCACTTACTCTCAAGAAGTCCAAACGTGGAAAACCCCCTTTTATTTAAGGGTAAAGTGTGGCTTTTCGGTCAAAAGGTAACAAATCCGTCCTCTGCACGTTTTATTTTGAACAAAAGGGGACATATCCTGAAAGAATCTGTAGTACGAAGACTTTTAGATCCAAAGGAACACATGTCCAAAATCCTCAAATTTTAATCCACTGATTTTAGGTTCATGTACTTCGATAAGAGAATATGAGAAGGTGAAATATTAGAGTTTATATTAGAGTTTTGGTGAAATTGGAATCCTCAACATTCAGGTTTTCGTTCAAAAGGACACATATCCAAAATTAAGATGGCGATATCTCCTTGTTTTTTTTACACAAACATTTCTTACTCTAGGCCATGATTTGCTGTGCTTTGTGCTCCATTCTGTACCCAGAGAAGTTGATAAAACTATTTTGCTCTTACCCTAATTCGTTTTTCTCACCTCCTTAACATTTTTAGAAAATGGATATGTTCCCTTTTTATAAATTAGTACTGAACTATAAGAGAGTAGTTCAGTTGCAAATAAGTGCAATTTTAAATAAAAGAAAGCAAGCAAAAGAAATGAAGCAGATGATTACCAAACAGTTCCTGCCCGTAATCCATTGGAGAAATACATTGCTTTGTCAATGTCTTTTGTAAAGAGACTGGCAGCGAGTCCATACATAGTCTTGTTGGCTCTCTCCAAAAGCTCTTCCACTGTCTTGAATTTGATGATTTGCATAACGGGCCCGAAAATCTAAGAAATGTAAAATAAATAAAAAGCTTTGTTTTAGAATACTCAATATTTCAAGTGAATCAACCGGGGTTTGAAAATATCATGATATTTTCGAAAATATAAAATATATCCGATATTTTGAAATATATCATATGTTTTGATATATGTATGAACTTTTCAATAAGCACAAACTAAAGTCTTCAAAATAGTAAATGCACCCTCAAATCACTCTTTATTTTCTTATATTATAATTATAATACATAGACTTACAATTAAGGTTTGTTTCATGATTTATATCTAACATTTCATTTTACATTTCTATCCATTTTAATGGAGTTCATTTAACATTAGATGTTTCACTTATTTTTCTTCTGTTAAGCTGCTTTTACACAGTTATATGATTCAGAAATAAAAAATACACACTGGTTGGTGCGCAGTCATAAGACACTTTCTTTTTCTCTGACCAATGTTTAATATTTAATTGGGCACTTTTAATATGAATTAAAACTGTTACATTACTTATAATTTTATGAATGTGAAATAAAAAACTAATATTATATAAGTTTGTTATATCAATGATGTAATAATATATCATAAAAATATAGTGCATAAGGTTTTGGTCATTTTTAATAATAAATGAACAATATTACTATGATTAATATAATTTTTATATTGAAAATACCGTAATTGAAAAAATAAATATTGAAAATACCAAAATATATTTTCAGTATAAATATAGGATATATATCGTGATATATATCAACTTTTCTCCACACACATCCCACCCTTTAGCTGTAAGCTTTAGGTTCCACCGTCCGGGGGGGGGGGGGGGTGCGTAGCGGGCCCCCCGCACGGCTGGGTGCGACATGATATATATCGGCGAACCCTGGAACCAACACAAACAATAATACAAAAACACCAAACAGGAAAGAAAAGTCAGTTCTAGACAGAGTTCACAAAACCTGGTAAAGCCTGAAAAAAATTGCAACTTTTTTTTTTGGTGGATTCCCTTGAAAAAATCCATTATCTCGGTAAAGTAGATTGTTTCCTATGGCATATTTGAGGGGGAGCTCGAAAGGGTCAAGGCTCCTCCTAATATAAGTTTAAAGCCACTCATTTTGAACAAGAATTGTAATATTTTCAAAGTAAAATTTGGAAGTTTCTCATAATATTCGTCTTGCGCCTCTTCCAAAATAAATTTCTACATACTACGCTTCTGGTACTGGGTATATACCGGGTATTATTCATGTTTGCAGTTTATAGTGCATTCATTATCGTATAACTTAGTCATAGATTGTGAAAGCAAACAGAATATACTAAATAATGTATTTTCAGATTACAAGGAGCAGTTTTTTCGAAACTTTACTTACACAATTTACTTATGAATAGAGATAAATGTTTCCATCTCAAACGGTCATACTTTAAAAAAAAAAGAATTTTGTTAATATTTTAAATAAATATTCAATTGTTTGCAAATTCATGTATTTTTTAAAAGATTTTTACATTTTTTAGAATATATTTCAGTAAAAATAGTTGCATGATTTTAAGTTATATACAGCTCTATGAAAAGTAAAAGTAGAAAAGCAGTACTTTGGTACCGTGTTTAAATAGAAATTAAGACAAAAATAATTCTTGAAAAAAATGCTTTTTTTTTTGTCAAAACCTTGACAAAAAAAAAAAAAAACATATAATTGATCAAAACTCCTGATGGGTTAAGCTTTTTCAAGTCTTTTTCGCAGATAGAAAACAGTTCATTCTAAATGGCAGCAAAAATAAGCAAATATTTTTCCACCCAGAGCAGATTGATCATCAACATCGTCCCTTAAGCATCCAATATATATTTAAACTATTTTGGTGACTTATGTGTCCTAAAATTCTAAAATTTGCTCTAGACTACATATTTCAGCTCTAAGGTCCTTTTGTCTCCCATCGAAACCAAAAGCTGCCTTTGCTCATCAAGTACTAATCAACATGTCAAACACTAAAAAGGAACTGAAGCCCTATCAGGTAACCATTACTGAAGATAAAACAGTGAACCCAGTGGCGCCTAAGAGTGCAGGTCCAAGCTACAAGCTGCAGACCGAACTTTTGAAACTTTTAAGGGGGGGGGGGGGGGTAATACGAGAGGGATTTTAATCGCACTTGAAAGGCTGTTATCTTAGGGGTGGGTGCTCCATTGCCCATTGGAAGATGGGTACCATTGGTGAACAAATCTATACATATAAAAATCAATGTCCTGAGATAATATATATACATATAAATATCAACACACCGCCAATACAGTGGACACCTCAGACTTGAAATTTGGCAGACATATCCACATGATTACAGAAGTATCCACTAAGAAAGGATTTTTTGAAATATCAATTAGTTCGGGAGAAATTAATTTAAATCCCTTAATTTCTGCAAAATTAAAACTTGTCATTGAAATTTAATTCCCTTATTTTCAAAGGCTTTCCTCCAGTCAAATCATGATTCATCTCAACTCTTGGTCGATAGTGAATTTTAAATTTGATATTGTTTCTCACGTTATTCTTTGAGGCTTTTCACAAGTCAAATAATAATGTTTCTGTATTTAGTTTTCACTTTTTTCAAAACTGGAAACGAAGTTTTTAAGAACATCATAGCAGATAAAATACATAAAGCATTTAAGTTTTATTTCACATCGTAAATGATAAAAGTAATGTAAATGATGATAAAAGTAAAGTAAATGATAAAAATCAATGTCCTGTTATAACATACATACACTAGCATTCTTGTACCCGGCATTGCTCGGGTAAAGAAAATCAATACTTTAAAAGGATCATTAATAACAGTTAAGGATCGCTTAAGGACAATGACAAATATATAAGGAGTCCAGGGGCCTCGGGACTGTCCCAAAATTAGAAAAAGTTATAGGTAATAAGTTATTATTATAGGGGATTTTCGTAACTAGGTGCACCAAGCACTGTTATCCTCTGCTACTTCCATTACCCGAGCAATGCCGGGTACAGAAAAGCTAGTATTTCATAAAACTACAAGTACTTGACCAAGTAAAAAGTTGACAACCGTTTGGAACTGATGGCAAACCCTAAAAATGGCCAAGCACATTAAAAAAAAAGAAAGAACAAGTCCTCAGCAGTACGTGATACTTTCTGTATTTCTAAAGAATTTACCTCTTCATTTGCAATTCGCATGTCATCTTTCACATCTGCAAAAACAGTTGGAGAAACAAAATATCCCTGATCTCCATGGCGACCTCCTCCACACAGCATTTTGGCACCTTCTGATTTCCCGCTTTCTATCAGATCAAGAATTTTGTTCATTTGCTCTCCATCAATCTGCAATTGCACACAAAAAGCTTTGGTTGATCGTTAGAATAAGATGAAGAAGTATTATAAAGGTCTTCTGTACGTATTCGGTAAGCTGAAAACTTAAACGATGTTTTCCTGGTATTTATACTTGGTAATGAACTAAATAATGCAAGTTCTTAGAAATTTTAATATTGAGATTACTTTTAAATACCCACGTGTATATGTATTTATATCTAAAATATCAAGAAAAAAACACTTACCGTGGAGGGGAAGGGGGTACAGAGTACATTTTTATGAATTTAACAAACACCTTTCTAAAAACATCCTTATTTTTTCAGATAATGCATTTTTAATTCTTATGTTTAATAGCTTCTAGCAATAACTAATGGATTGTAGAACTGAATAAAATCAACACATAAATCAATTGTGATCCAATGTTTAATTTTATCGCACATCAAAGACCGTACCTAAACTCTCAAAAACATTAAAATTTTGGGTCTTAATGAGAATGAAAATTAATATTATTAATTTACCCCCATTGCAACAAAACTTAACAAATAACTGAAGTGTAAAAGGGTAGATTGTGCAAAGAAAAGAAAAAATGTGTTTCCTTGCTCACATGTAGAAATTAGCAGCGGTGCAGAAAAGGGGGGGGGGCTTAAAACCACTCCCATGAAGAAACAAAATTTGAAAGAGTATAGCACCAATCAATTTTCTTCTGAAAAAAAAATGTTTACGGCTCTACCTTTATCTCTATCTATCTATCATATATCTATCTCTCTATGCTACATCTCGTCATTTATATCTCCCTCTTTTTACCCATTTTTTGAACTACATAAATGCATCTCTCTATACCTATTTTTTTATCTTTCTATCTATGCTTACCTATTCATACCATAAATTACCCCATATACCTATATCTACCTGTTTGTCTATCTATTTACTCATATCTATTTACATTTGTCCATTTATATCCATTTATATCTATCTACCTACATCAATCTACCACGTTTTTATATCACATATTATTATCTATCTTTCTATCTATTTATTCATATCTATTTATGTTTGTTGATCTATTTAAATCCATCTATTTTTATCATTATTCTACTTCTATCTGTCTGGTTGGGTTCAAAAATCAATGAATACTACCCCTCACGAAACATTTTTCATTACGCCACTGGAAAGTAGGCTCACAGTTTTAAATCACTGCTGGAATTCAGTAAATAGCAGACTATCAACCCCCCCCCCTTTTTTTTGTTTAATGAAAACGATGTTTTTTCTATTTTACCCAATGAAAGGGACTTCCATGGAGATAACTCAAAAGTTTTGCTGATTGGGCAATTGCAAAACAATTTTCCCGAGACATTTGGGGCACGTTGAAAAATTCTCTGACTCCCAGTCTTTTTCCAGAAAGAAAAAAATGAGCAAAAAAGCTTTGAAATTTGTGAACCACCTAAGTTTTTGGTTGTGCTACCACCCTAAGTTAACAGTGTTAATTTAAAAGGAGAAGAATTACCTGTGGTCCTTGTTGGGTTTTTGGATCAAACGGATTACCCAGAATCCTCTTTTTAGCAATTTCTGCACTCTTTTCAACAAACTGGTCGTAAATTTTCTCTTCGACGAAAATTCGAGATCCCGCACAACAGCACTGCCCTTGGTTGAAGAAAAGGCCGAGATGGGAAGACTGAATTGCATTATCCACTGAAAAACAAAATGTTCAAGTCATGTCTTGATATGCTTCAACAATTTAAAGGAATTTCAAATTTTAAAAATTTTACAAGCATTAATATACTGTACTATTTAAATATAGAATATATAACCCTATATACTCGCGTATTAGTCGATCTTGCATATAAGTCGACCCCTCTGGTATTAGGAGGGAAATTATGAAAAAATCCGAAACCCGTGTGTAAGTTGAGGCCCTACTTTCAGAAAAAAATCAGGAATGTTTTGCCGCTAATTTTGAATATAAACATTGTAAAAAAGAGGAAAATAAAATGCAATGAACATTTTTATGATAAATAATGTCTGATTATCATTCTTTTTCACTGAAAGGGTTCACTTTTATAGTGCGATGAGGTTTTATCAATGAAGTTATCGCACCGATGACTAATTTAATTAGTGCCCTTTTGTGTTGCAGAGTGTAATTGGAGTTCTTTGCAGAAAATAATACCTGTTGTTGAAATTATTTCTTTTTATTTCCTCCATGGTGATAAATACAATGATATCCTTGGCAAGCTATTTACATCTGATTTATGAAATTGCAAAATAAGTTCTCTCGAAGCATAGATAATTTAGTAAAACACGCAAAACCATTATTTGTAAATTTGCATTATGACAAATGAAGAGTCATTTATGCAATCGAGGTTTCAGTAATTTGAAGTTAAGGTTTGCAGATAAAGTTTACAGTTATAAAATGCCTAATCGAGAGCATGACGGCAAATAGCCGACTCGGCTGACCATGAAACTAAAATACGGCACCTTAAAAGAGAGAGAGAGAGCAACTAAGCAACAGAAGCAACATATATAGTCAGCCAGAGTCATTTGCCTGTAGTTCAAGACATGCATGTGAAATGCGCATTTCCCGACGTTAGGACGGCGGCCAATCAAATGGAAAAGTAACTTCGTCATTTCATGACGTAAGGCACTCACGTGTCTAAGATCGGGAAATACCTTACATACATAGAAATTAGCATTTGTGACTTTGCAAGACAAAAGAAAATAGGGATTTAATTAAAGCCAAATATATCAAAATAAACGTGAATTATTGATAATATTATTTGAAATTCCCAACAACCTTTGTGATCGCAATTTTTGTAAAGGGTTTGGTTTTTCTGTTACGATTTTTGTTACTTATTCCTTTTATTTTGAATAAATATCAATAAAAAATTGCACTGTAGCCATATTATACATTTAAAAAAAAAGAGCATTCATTCGTGATTATCGGGAAAATTCGCCAACACGGCGATCCCCGCACGATTCCTGTAGTCGCCCGTTTACAGTAATTATTGAGTCTTGATTTCACAATCAGATCATGTAAAATAATAGCAGAATGTGTAAGTATTTACTTCTATAGCATCTGCTTAATAGGGTTGGACTAAAATTGGGAAAATGTTCCCGTTTTCGGGTGTTTTTTTCCCCAAGAATTGATCGTGAAAAATTTTCGGAAGTTCTGCCCCGCGTATAAGCTGTCTTCTAACTTTTAACCTCGTTTTTTGTATTAAATTTCTCGACTTATACGCACTCGCGTATAAGTCGAGTATATACGGTATGACATTTTACTATTTATTTTGTTGGCTGGCAATCATTGCCTCAATCACACATATAATAAGTACATTAAACAACTTTCTTTCTTAATCTACATCCTTTTAGTCACTTTATTGTTGCTGTACTAACATTTTTGTCCAAGACTGTAGATGCAAAAGTTTTTAAAATGAATTCAATTGTAAATTAATCTTTTACAAGACAGTCTACTTACTATCAGCATCCTGAAAGATAATGTTTGGACTCTTTCCACCAAGTTCCAGCGTAATACGCTTTAGATTTGATTCTGCCGCTTCTTTCATCACTATCTTCCCGACCTTTCCGAAGATTTTTCAAAAAGTAAAAAAGTAAAAGAAAGAGCATTAAATGCACATGTACAATAGGGTGTATCAAAAAAAACTTTTCAAAATTCAATTTGTCATGTTGATAAAAAGTTGCCCCTAACAACCCACATACTACACAAAAAATTTCATTCAAATCAAAAAATATTTAAGTGTCCCGCAAGAGGCCTAAAGTTTATATTTTCCTTCAAAAAAACTTTTTCCTGATTTTTTTTTTTTTTAAGTAACAGAAAAAATGCTAAACTTTTTTCAAGTTGAAAATTGCGAGTAATAAAGCCAGGAATTATGGTCAAATAAAAGGTTTTGCTCTCATGCAGCATTTAGGTTCCTACATAGTACGCAAAAATAAGGATATTTTAAAGTACAAGTGAGAATTTTCATTATAAATATATTAGCTTTTAAGAAACTTTTTTTTTTGCAAATGTTGGTTTAAAAATTTTTCTGCTAATAAAAAAATTTTGATTTATTTCTTTATGTTTTATAGATAAAAAATATTTGAATTTATTTTCTGGTTACATTGTAAGATTAGTTATATGAAGTTAAAAAATAAATAAATAACTAAATGTTATGAAATAATCTTGTAAACATTTTTTTCATTTTACTACATACAAGTATGAAGTTATAAGAATTAAGTACAAAAAACAAAACACCAACACATGAGTAGAATATTGTGTGTATTATCAAGTTTTTTCCATACTACTGTTTTTAAACAGCTCTAAAAGGATGCGTGAGTTTTGCTGGAGGCTTTTTCAGCCTGAAACAAATGATTTTATATCAAGCTATCATTACTTACAAACTTATCAAAATAAACTATTTTGGAAAATTAAAAAAAAAACTTTAAATATTTAAGGAACTAATAATTAATTAATTTAAAAAATATGTCAAACACTTTTCAGAATAGATTTACTGAATTCAAAGAAATGATTTTCCTCCAATAAACCCCCAAATGAAAAAATTTCCTTTAAACTAAATCATCTTACTTCAGTCTCTTTTAAAGCTCATATTAATCCATAATGCGACGATTAACGATTAACGATTTAAAATAGCTTTGCGACGATTAACGATTTAAAATAGCTTTTTGTTTCACATTTTGGAAGTTCTTTTCTATCTATGATCCTTGACCGAATAAAGCCATCCCTTTCCTTTGAGCCGTGTACACATTTTGAAGTTACTGCTCATTCTGAACTTTTCCATCCAAACTTTTATCAGATTCAAGTTTTGCTTCGAACCGCGAGCTGTGCGGTGAAATCTCCTAGATTATGTTCTTGTCAGAATTTTCTAATATTCTTAATTGTACTTAAATGTAAAATAGTAATATAGTTTAGTTAATAGAAGTTTTGTCCAGTCCTTTTTACCAGGCCTCCGATTTATTATGAGTCTAAGTTTTCTGCTAGAATTATCTCACCTATTGACCTAGAAAAGAACCAACACTAGTTTTACTAATAACAAAGCTGAAAGTCTCTCTGTCTTTCAGGATCTCTGTGAGGCACATAGCGCCTAGACCATTTGGCCGATTTTCATGAAATTTGGAATTAGTTTGTAGCATGGGGGTGTGCACCTCGCAGCGATTTTTCGAAAATTCGATGTGGTTCTTTTTCTATTCCAATTTTAAGAACAAAAATATCATAAGATGGATGAGTAAATTACGAAATTATCATAACGTGGAACCGTAACATGGGCACAAGACAATTGGCGAGATACGAAATCATCATAACGTGGAACCGTAACATGGGTACAAGCCGATTGGCGATAAAATTCACCAAACGTTATTTGTAAATATACAGGCAAACCAAAAGATCTTTTAATTTTTCTATTACAAGCAAAGCCGTGCGGGTACTAGTGTATAGCATAAAGAAAGTAAGCATTTTGATTTGCTTACTTAACTGAATTGAAATTTTATATTTTGATATTGTTTTGAATGCTATCGTTCGTGAAAGGTACCACTAGTAGAAAATAACTCGATTTAACCTTTCCACAATCTTTTAAAAGGACACAAACAAATGAGCTCACTTCGGTGGATCCGGTGAATGCCAGCTTATCGACTTCCATGTGCTTGGCGATGGAGCCCCCTGCACTGGGACCGTACCCGGGTACGATATTCACCACCCCCGGGGGGAATCCTGCTTCTCGAATCAGCTGTCCCACGTAGAGGGCAGACAGGGGGGTCTGCTCCGCAGGCTTCAGGACGACTGTGTTGCCTGCGGCGAGGGCCGGAGCCAGCTTCCAGGCTTGCATTAGTAGCGGAAAATTCCACTGAAAGAAAAGTAAAACCAATATTAAAACTGCATGATCATTCCGGGGGAGTAAGATAAAAGTTCAAGCCGAAATTTGAACGAAATACTTTTTGCAAATGAGTCACTTCTAGGGATTGCAAAAACCAGACCAAAAATTCAATACTGGTAGGGCTAGAAAAATCTTAAATATTTTACATGCTCTGCCACCCATGTCTGCCACCCATGTTTGACAACAAAATACATGCCCAGTTTTTTATTGCATAATAAAAATATTTAAATTTGCCACATAGCATTAATCAAACAAAAAAAAAAAAAAAGAATTGAACAGCTTTATATCAGAATCAAGAATTATTTCAATAAAACTCATTAAAAAAAGTTTTTAAAATTACTTATACTTAAATTTATAATAATCACATGCCCAGCAGGGCATTATGGGCGCCCATATGCAAAATTGTAAGTAGGGGCTCAGAAATTTTAACCCTAGTTTAGCAGGATATTTTCCCCATGGAGGCAGATTTCAGGACAGTTTAGAGTCATTAAAATTTGACATCTTTAATTATTTATTCATTAATGGCTGGAGAAGAAATATTTTTATAATTTTGCAAAGAAAAAAGTACTAAAAGCAAGAAAGTTCTCATTTCCAAGGGGGGGGGGGGTCTTGAGCCCCCTTTGCTCCCCTATTTGGGTGCCCTTGCAGGGCATGTAAGAATAAAAGATTTATGCCTGATCAAAATTTTTACATGCCCCAGGCATGTCGGGCAATATAATTTTCGAGTCCTGATACTGGTATTTGAAATTTCTCAAAAAATGCTTGAAAAATTGTTTTGTCACCACAGTTAATAATATTTTATAAAAATTGTATTTTTTGTGTAAACGTATTGTGAACAAATGTAAAATGAGAAACAAGTGACATAATAAAAAATCAACAATAGTAAAAAACATAATGTGTCTATTGAACTGGTTTTAAGCCTAGAACTTAAATTTAGAGCTCAGCTTTCCAACAGTTAACAGCACTCTTTCTGAATTCAGGCAGGTCGATGGTACTGTTAACAATACACGTTTCACCTCCTAGTTGTCTGTCTTTCATCTTCAAATAATTCAATCTGTTGCATGTTATTTTTGAAAAAATCCTCTTCTGTGTGTATGTGTGTGTTTTTTTATTGCATGTATTATTATTATTATACTTTTTAAAGATTTATAGCTAGTTGTAATTTCTTTCTGAGAGACGATACTTTAAAAAAGTTTTTTGATAAACATGACCAAATTTAATCATGTCAGTCTCTCTTGTTGTTTTCGATTTCTTTTAAAAATTCTTTACAAGTACAATTATGTAAATATCTGAAAATATTTTCAAATGATTATGCTTAACCTGTGCAAATTTTCAAGGCACTATATGATTTCTATAATATTACCTTGCCAAGTATAAAGCAAGACATAACAACAAACCAATACCAGTGACAACAGTATTACCATTTGCTTTACTAACAAGAAAAAGTTTTTTGCCGGTATTCAGTACATTTAAGACAAATATTTAAAGAAAATATCATGAAGTATTACTTGTTGGAATAAATTTTTCCTGAAACAAACACTCGAAATTACACATGAAATTAACTTTAAAAAAAGGGAAAGTGAGTCAGGGAAATAAAAAAATAATAACATGGTTCGCCACATTTTTTTAACGATATTCTATTAGTTTGTGATTTTGAACCCAAATTTTTACATCAATAGGTTGATTTTGGTTCTGTATTATGGAAAAAGAAATAGTAGATATTTAATAAATTAAATTGAAAATTCTTTAATTAAAACTCCTTATTGTTTTCAACTAATACCGAAAATACCGGTATTTTACCTCAGCAAATACCATAATCTCGAAATTGCAAAATTGCTCAAAATACTGGTATTCGGTTTACCGGTATTGCAATCACTAGTTACTTCGCGTACTTCATACAATTTTTTAAAAAATCCTTTAAATTTTGACCTTTCGATTTTTTTTTTTGTTAATTTGAATTGTGAAATATTGGATTGTTTTCCAAATGATATATCCCTCTTGCGTAAAGAAAAAGAATACTTTTCTTGGAATTAGCAATATTTGACGGGCGAGGAGGCAACCAAAGAATAGAGATTCTGTTGCAGAAAGCGATAATAAAACTCATTACAGCTGTTACTTTATCCAATACACTACATGGAACAGTGGCGTAGCTAGACCCGACTTTCGGGGGGGGTTACTTCTTTTATATATATATATATATATATATATATATATATATATATATATATATATATATATATATATATATATATATATATATATATAGTATATATATATTATATATATATATATAGTATATATATACATATTATATATATATATATATATAGTATATATATATATATTATATACAGTCAAACCTCATTATCGCGACACCCGGATTTCACGACACTCCGGATGTCACGTCACTTTTTCTAAGTCCCGAACTTATGGCGTATTATTTTAATATTAAGTGGCTCCGGATTTAACGACAGTTTTTTTAGTGCAACTCCGGTTACGACGACACTTCGAGCTGCGCAGACTGGATCAAATATTTCTTTGCAACTGGAAAATTTTCAGTAAAATAATGAAAACACCTGGAAATGTTTGTTGTAGGAACTTGGGATTCTGACAAGAGATTTGACCAGGCATGACAACACCTCAAGAATGGCGGGGGTCGGGTAGATAAGTTCTGAAAGGTACAGGTTTCAGATTTTGACAAGATGAGGAATAATAGAAAGGAATTCAAAGCAGGTGGATTGTAATACTGAACTAGGGAAACAGCAGAAGAAGAGAAAGACCATAGCTACCTAAAGCTGTAGGTGGTCACTACAAGCTTCTCCCATGAGAGAAAAAGAGTTAAGAGCTCCTCATTAGATCGAAAAGGGACACACAACTCTAAAGTGGATAAAAGAATTACAAAGGGTTTTTTCATATTCGAAAGGTGGGACTTAGCCGTCAAAATCTAATCAAATTGCAGGCAAAAGTGGAGAGTCTTGAATTGTTTTCTTTCTTGCTGGTAATTTCGTGGAAAGGAGGAGTTTTAAAAATGTTATTCAAAAGTTTAGCAAACACTTATTGGAAAGTATTTTAGAATTGGAGAAAGAAAAAAAAGAGTGAAGTTTTTTTTTTTTTTTTTTTTCAAATAATTTTTGTTATATCTACCAATAATTCAAATTTGCATTAGTTTAATCTAATTAAAAACATATACATACATAAAGGTTATTAATTTCTTCATTAAATCTAATTTTGTTTGTTAACTTATGTTTAATTACGAATTTTTAAACTATTCCGGTTATGACGTCGCTCCGGCTATGACGACACTTTTTTGACAGTCCCAAAAGAGTCGTGATAACAAGGTTCGACTGTATATATATAGTATATATATATATATAATCGTTTTTCCTTTTCTTCTTTTTTTTTTCTTTCTCATCTCTCTTCCTTTTCTCTTTTTTTTTTTTTTTTTAAGACTAACGTTTCGGGGGGGGGGGTTTGTCCCCAAAACCCCCCCCCTTAGCTACGCCCCTGACATGGAATGGAAACTGTAAAAACATATCTCATGCAGTAGGCTGTAAATGACACAGTATTTTCTTCCCTCTATAAAATCAAACTAGTATGTTGTGGCCATCACGAAACTTTCTTATATATCTTTCTTATAATTCTGATCCCTCCCCATGCTTAACGAGGAAGCAATATTCCCAATGAAAACAAAATTATACATGCCAAAACTTGATGACCATCCCAATTCCTGATTTATCTCAAAAGCAAAGCAAAGAATGAAAATTGAAAATTATTTTAAAAACCTTGCTTAAAATAATTACAAACATTTATCTGTTACCAGACACAAGATGGCAACAGTTAAAAATTTTAAATCATTGAGATAATATTTCGGATCATTTCCATGCAATTAAAAGCACGAGCTGAACGCAGACGACAGTCTGTTACAATTTATCTTTCTTATTGTTGCAATTAAAAATCTATTTTTATTCACACAAATAAAAAAAAATCAGCCCCCCATGGAGCGATCGGCGCCAAAATTAAACCAACGCCTGTTTACATATGGATTCATATTTATTCCAAATTTCAACCAGAACGTAGCATTACTTCTTGAGATAGGGCACTCACAATGGAAAAAAAAGAACGTTCGATTGCGCCACCCCCTTTTTAGCTGTTGACACCAAAATAGAATCATTTCTTATACCCTCTAAGGGCTACTTGTTGATAAATTTTTGTTAGATTACGTTCATTATTTATTGAGATACAGCAGTCACAATTGACGGCAAAAAACGTTCTATAGCTCAACCTCCGTTTGAGCTATTGACACCAAAATTGAATCAGGATCTGTACCTGTTAGGGACAACATATGGAACAAATTTTGTCTAATTCCGCCAGTTACTTCCTGGGGAATAGCAGTCACGCAAAACTCAAAAACGTCCCATTGCTCCACCCCCCTTGGAGGGATTCGCGCCAAAAACCAGTGGGCACAAGTTCACATAGGGGCACATATGTGTACCAAATTTCGTTCGATTTCATGCAGTAGTTTTTTGCTGTAGAGCGGCCACAAAAAACTGGTCACACACAGACGTGACACACATACACACAGACATACAGACATTTTCCAAAAATAGTCGAAATGGACTCGGCACACCTCAAAACGTTCGAATCCGTCAAAATTCGAAATTCGAAAATTTGCACGAATCCAATACTTTTTTCTATATATTAGATATAGAAGAAAGTAAAAAGAACTATTTCGAGTCAAGTATCAAAGAAAATGTCTAAATCAAGTACACTGTAGTATTTCAAATTAACTACTGTGTAATAAGTCGCAGAATCCTAAGTAAAAAGTGTACATATTCAAATTATGGATTTTTTTTGTGCAGTTGCTTATTGGAGCAACTGCACAAGTTGCCTCAATGAGCAACTGCACAAAGTGCAGTGTAATAAAGTGAAATTTTTTTTAAAAAATGGCACCCCAATATTATGGATACCCCTGGTTCAACACAAAAAAGTTTCCCTCCCAATGGATTCGTTGAATTGAGGTTCGACTGTACAAATGGATTTGGAGACAGTCAAAATGCATATTTTTTTAATTTTCAACAAGTTTACACACCAAAACTCTCTTAGACATGATGAAACAAAGTAATCAAAATGCGTTTACGAGTAATTCAAATGGAAATTTACGCTGAAATTTGAGTGATAAACTTTCGTGAAGTTAACTATTCTTTTCATGGTACAGGAAAACAAAAAGCTTTATGCATTCATGCCGTCCAGATAGTGTAATATTTTAATTTCTAAGACTCTTCCATATAATCAGAATTTTCAGTAATCCAAGGTGAGCCCCAGTTAAGCTGGATTTTCGTGACTCTACAGTAAAAGTTTTGAGTTCCAACGGGAAGCAAGAAATGTTAAAAACTTACTGGAATAATTTGACCACACACTCCAACTGGCTCGTGCCTGGTGTATGAAAAATAGTTGCCATCCACAGTCAAGGTCTTACCAGAAATTTTGTCTGCGAAACCAGCATAATACCTGCACAAAAGTTAAACTGCTCATTTTACATGATATATAAAACATTTCAGGCAACCATACAGCAATAAAAGAAACAATAAATTGGTAAATGTATATAATTGCTTATAAGTCAAGAAATTTGGAGCAAAAAATGAGAGTAAAAGTTTGGGGTTGACTTATAAGAAACACTGAGTTTCCAAAAAAAAAAAAAAAAATCCCTAAACAATGCTTGAAAATAAAAAACACTCAAAAACGTGAACATTTTCCTAATTTTAGTCTTATTCTTTTAAACAAATGCTAAAGAAGTAAATTCCCAAACATTCTGATACAATTTTACATGGTCCATATGTGAAATGAAGACTAAATAATTACAGTTACTGACAGACTTCTAGAAAAATGAGAAAATGCCAGATTACCACCAAAACTTCCAGATAGTTGATCATTCAAGGCTCATTAAGAAAATGAATGTAATATGCCTACAGCATAAAAAGTTTTGGGTATTAATTCAAAACAAAAGCAGCCATTAATGAATACTGCAATGGTGAAAACAAACCCTTTACAAAAACTGCTATTACAGAAATGAAAACTTTTGGTACGAAAGCATAAATAAAATATGTTCATTACATTTCATATATTCCTTCATTTTAAACTTTTATTTTCAAAAATCATGGCAAAAGTTTACCTCTCTCTATTTTTCCCCCCAGAAAATATAAGCTCTGCTTATACAAGAGTATTCCATTTTTTTCAAATTTTTAAAATAAAAGTAGGGGGGCAACATCTTCGCAAAATCGACACTAATAGGCAAGTATGTATGGGAGGTTATAATGAAATATAAGAACTAGTTTGGATTATAAAGTGCAGTATTGCTGGGCGATACATCGCCAAAAACCGGTGTGCATCCCACATCGTTAAACTGGTTAAAAATATTTCTTTAAACCGATGCATCTATACTGCTCCCATGTACAGACATTGGCCAAGGGTTGCTGCCGTTTTAATCTCTAAATTTTTCACACTGATGTTATTAGTGGTGTGTTAATCCAACCTGGCTTAACAATGAAGGTGCAAAGAGTTAGACCTTTATTTTTCACAAAACATGCAAGAATTGCACGTATGTTTCTAGTTATTGAAGAAAGATATAATGATGAACTAGAAAGTTCATCATATAGTCACTTGCCAGGGGAAAAAAAAAATTGAAGAGCAAAATTTTGGAAGTCAAATATAAACTGAATCCGTTTTATGCAAAATTTGCTTTAGACCCCATATGTAACCTCCCCCTGCAATATTGGGCAGTTTATTTTTGTTCAATTTGCAAGATTAAATATAATTTAAGATATATTGGTGGACATTTTCAGATTTAAAGTATTTATATTTTTTTTAAACTATGGAATCCTCTTTGAATGTCTCCAGGTGATACAATTTTTATATCTTGTATGTATTTTGTAAAATTTAAACAAGCAAGTTTTAGTTAAAGAAATAATAAAAACATCGCAATGTAAAGGTTGGCAATGCATCACAATGTAGAAATTCCTACATCGTCCAGCCCTAAAGTTCAGAATGCAGCAGGTATTTGATTATCGATCTCAAAACATTCGTGACAAAATTTTACTTCTTAAAATTAAATAGAAACAACAAAAATTTAAAAATATTAGAATGATACCACAACAAAGGCTACAACAACATTTCTTTTCTAGTGACTTGTGAATGAACACCAGAACAAATTTCACTCAAGGCATACTACACATTTCTTTTTGTATTTCTTAAATTAGAGAACACAAATTATCCCAAGGTTTTATTAAACCCACTAAATATTCTCTATTGTGAAAAGTGGCATGCACTTCAGATAAAGGTTACAACTTTCTCATTTTAAAATTACTTGCTCGTAAAAATTAATGTTTTCTTCTAGTTCAACAAAACTTTTATCAGCAAAAAAATCTAATTTTTGTGTTAAGGTCCTTTAGTTTTCTATTAATAAATTTTAAAGTTTAAAAAAAAAACTTAGGTTACGAAAAATATTTGCAGTAGCAAAGTTGTGATATTATTTTGGCACAAGACGATGCTGAGAAAAACCAATTTATTAAACATGAAACATAGCAAATAGCTTGCTTCAACTAGAAAACTGAATATTTGCACATTAAAATGATCTTGAGCCACAAACAAGAACTAGGAATTTATGTTGAAGTTTTTAAAAATTGCACTTTCTCTTAATCTTAGACATGAACCTATATCCTTCTTTTAAAAAGTTTACATGCTCAATATCTATTGTACTAGTCATTGTATTCTAAAATTACTTCCAAATTTTGGAATCATAAATCTGAGCACGTTTTGTGCGACATGTAATTTCAAAAACACAGAGCTCAAGCAAAAAGTTATTATTTCAAATACTTAATCAAAACCCAAAAGCATCACAGGAAATATGAAAATTATTTACCTGAAGACTTTCAAAACCAGATCTAAATCAACATGATATGAATCTAAGAACGGTTTCCCATTATCTAATGTTTCCAAGCTCTGAAAGATAAAGAGGGGGAAAATATCAATACAACATGCCATTTGAAAACTCCAAAGGGTCATTCCATGTCAAGTGATCCAAAATTTGGGAAATTTTTTCCCTCACCCTTTTGTATTTCTTTGAAATTTGGCTCATTGATTGTACCCTTTGAGGTAATCAAAAGTCCAAATTTTTAGATTTTTATCTCTATTATTTTTTTTATTTATGACACTTCGATTTTTCGAAAAACCCGCTTTTTTTCATGGATACTTGAACAAAAAATGGACGATACCTCAGCACCAAATATAGATAGAAAGATTTGGTAAAAAGCATTTTAAAGTACATTAGTTGCTGTTTAATGGGATATGCAACATAACTATTTTCAAAAACATTTTAATTTTTAAAAAAGAAAATTTAAATTTTAAATTTAAATTTCTCAAAAAAGGTATAATGAATTTTTTTTTTAAATTCTCAAAAATTTGTGTGTATTTTATCTTCATTTGTGCAAAGTTTCAAGTTGGGATCTCAATGAGATTATATTTTTATGAATTTTTAAATAAAATTTGACTTATGAAACAATGACATTTTTCAGATTCTAACTAGTTAAATATGGTCTTCTTTTACTGGGGATGGTCTAGTAAGTAGTAATTGATCATGACTATGCTTGAAATGAACTGACATGACTTTGTAGATTAGTACCCCCCCTCCGCCACACAACCACTTTTTATCTTTTTTTTTTTCAAAACTATTTTCAAAATGTAAAAAATAAATAAATGAATAAAAAACCAAAATGAATAGAAAACATATTAAAAGCTGGTAAATGTTCTTCTTTAAAGCAAGACAAAGTACATTACCCCCCCCCCCCCCCCCCCCACTCACTCACACATACGATTAACACTATACTAGTATCACGCTTCACCTGATGCTTTTTTTTTCAGACTAAGTATTTCTTTTTCAATCTGAACTTCACAAAGTGTACTTGATTATTTCACTATCTGATAAGGAAAGTTATGATTCATTTCGTCCCTTACCCCTGCACCAACTTCCAGTTTTGGATGGAGGAAAGAAATAGTTTGCCCCAAGATCACAGCAAAATAGGAGTGTTTCCCCCCGTGTTGTTTCATTCTTTTTACACTAAACTAAAAGTAAATCTAAGTATCAGGTCATATGTCTGTCCGCATAAAACTAACTGTCTTTCTACAACATTTGGAGTGCAGCTGTTTTTTCTTTTCTTTAATGCTAGTTTTCTTTTAATTTCACTTGTAAACGAGAGCAATGCAGCGAGATCTATTTATACATATATTAAAAGCAGTTATAGATCAAACAAATTTTGCTAATTTGAGCATAACCTTCCATGTTGTTATGTTTCATTCCAGATTGCCCCCCCTTCCCCCTACCGTCCCACTTTCCGAAAGAAAAAAAAAAGCTGCAAATGAGTGGTTCTCTTCAGTTTTTCTGACTTTTAGTTTTATGACCCCCCCCCCCCCATTTATAAGCTTTAGTCACTACTGATGTTTAGCAGCGTGCATCCCAGTTTATTATGGTTATAACTATTACGTGCCGGCTTTTTTTTTTTAAATACAATTTTGAAAAAAAAAAGATAAAAAGTGGTTGTGTGGCGGAGGGGGGGGGGGGGTACTAATCTACAAAGTCATGTCAGTTCATTTCAAGCATAGTCATGATCAATTACTACTTACTAGACCATCCCCAGTAAAAGAAGACCATATTTAACTAGTTAGAATCTGAAAAATGTCATTGTTTCATAAGTCAAATTTTATTTAAAAATTCATAAAAATATGATCTCATTGAGATCCCAACTTGAAACTTTGCACAAATGAAGATAAAATACACACAAATTTTTGAGAATTTTTAAAAAAAAATTCATTATACCTTTTTTGAGAAATATAAATTTAAAATTTAAATTTTATTTTTTTGAAATTAAATTTTTTTTGAAATTAATCATGTTGCATATCAAATTAAACAGCAACTAATGTACTTTAAAATGCTTTTTACCAAATCTTTCTATCTATATTTGGTGCTGAGTTATCGTCCATTTTATGTTCAAGCATCCATGAAAAAAAGCGGGTTTTTCCAAAAATCAAAGTGTCATAAATAAAAAAATAAAAGAGATAAAATTCTAAAAATTTGGACTTTTGATTACCTCAAAGGGTACAATCGATGAGCCAAATTTCAAAGAAATACAAAAAGGTGAGGGAAAAAACTTTGGATCACTTGACATGGAATGACCCCAAAGCCAAATATTTAAATACCGAGCTGCCTGAAGCACCCAGTTTGCTTGCCTTTTTATACCACTCAGATTTTATGAAATTTACTTTTTATTATAGCATTTACCTTTTCATTCAATCCCTTTTTACCCCCCGACACACAAAGGAAGGGGGTTATAAGTTTGACATGTCTGTGTATCTGTCTTTTGCACTCTAGGGCCTAAACGGATTGGACCGATTTTGAAAAACTTTTTTTTATTCGAAAGACATCAAATAATATCTTTCAAATGTAAAAATAATTCTGCAGCTCTACTGTTTATCGCCAAACTTGCCCATCAACCACGCTATCATAATCCATCCGTCTAGCGAAAAAAAAAAACATCCCGTGGACCATTCAAAAATCGTCGGAAAAAAAGAAAATGTCGTACATTTCACTCGGATAAAAACAAATCAAAAGTTTCTTTTATTTCAGAACAAATCGCCAAAACAATGAATTACATTAACGGTTGCCTTAAAACAATAATCCTAGACTGAACCCTGCTCAGTGTCTAACGTACCAAGCGACCACGCTACCGGAACCCAGCCCTTTTGTGAGTGAACCGGATGTTTTTTTTTTGGCAATAATAAATTTTTTTGCCAAACAAACAAAAAGGTATAAAATCACATTAACAGTAGCTTTCAAATCTTTATATATTGAGAGCTGCATTGCCTGGCTTTGCCCGTCTACCTTTAGAATAAAAATTGTGTCGAGTGACACATATTCAATAATCAGGCTTAAATAAAAGAAAAAAAAAAACACCATACAAAATTATCCTTCCAAACATTGACGACAGATATTAAAATACTTTTAAGAATTTAAAGTACGAAAGATGGATTTTAAAAGCATAACCATGGAAACATGAAATAAAATGGTTGACAACCTGAATCAAAATGACATATTTCAAAATTGATTTAAAAACGCTTGTAACTTTTTTTCCTTTGAAGATAGAAGTTAATTTTTTCGACCACAGGTCGAGAAAGATCTGGAGTAAAAAATCTCGCTTTTTCCAATGCTGTCAAAAAGAAAACTGTGGGACAATTCCTTCACTTTTTATTTATAAATTTAATAAAAGAAAGTAGTGCCTAAATTTCAGCTAAGCCTAAGAAGTTCAAGCTAAAACGCATATTACTCCCGCCGTAATTAAGTTAGAGCATTGAAATAAATTGTTTAGAACGCAGAAAATTCTACCCTTTTCAATGATACATTATATTAATATGTGCAAGTAATTTTTCACCCCTTTAATAGCATATTATAGGCAATTTATGTGAAATTTGGGCCTAAATTTGAATTAAAAAAAGAACTATTTATTGGATGTTTTCGAATTATAGCCTATGTTACTCAGTAAGAAAGCGCCTTTCATAGAGTGAAAGAATTTTTCAAATAGGTGCAGTGGTTCCGGAGATTACCTCGAACATATAAACGCACAAAAATCCACCCTCTCTCTTTATAATATTAGTAAAGATTAGTATCAAAAAAGAAAAATAATTGTAAATGATTTTTTTTATCTTAACAGCTTTAGATTTTTGACAATTAAGAAAAAAAATAATAAATATAATTTAAAAAACACAGTTCCAAACATGTTTATTAAAAATTCAAGACAAGTATTTAAAATTACAGAAGACTAAAATAATAACAATAGTTTGTCAAAAATCAAGTAACTTTCAATAAATATAACACAAAAACTAATTTCCCTGCAGCTGGTGTTGAAAATCAAGCCCTTGTTCTTTCTTGACAGAGCTAAACACCCCAAAGCATTTTCACACTCAAGTCAGGATTGTGGACTGGAAGTTAATTATGGCAATTGGAAATGTTATAGAGAACAAGATATATTGAAGTAAGCTAGCAACTTGAAAATACAAACAGCATATTTGGATGCCTTCTGAAACCCTTTCCCTCCAAATAATATAAATTAAGTGCTCTTGAGAATTTTCAAAAATATGTTACACAGTTTTATTCCTATGTGTTGACAAAGCAACATCATCAGTATTAACTGACTCAAATGCAGTTAAATTTCAGTTAAAACAGAATGCATTTTCAAAAATTTCTGAAGGACTAAAGAAATAGTAGAGTAGTAGATTACTATCAAATTGAAGCGAAAATAAACGAATTGACAAAAAAATTGTTTCAAAATAATTTTAAAGGATTTTCAGATACAGTAAACTCTGGATTATTGGCGGTCGGAATATCCACCACTTGGATTGGCTGCGGGTCCTTTCACAATTTTTGATTTTAAACTTTTTACCTATTATTCGGATTATCTGCGGTTTTCGCTTATCCGCGGTTAACGTACCACCCTATTCCACTGATAATCGGGAGTTCACTGTGTTTCAAAATGTTGATAATATTTTAGCAAAGAAAAAAATGTTGATTTAAAAACAAATAAGATAAGACATAGTTTAAAAAAATATATATAGAGATAACAACAAATGTTTCAAAAAAAAAAATCAATGTCAGTGGAGCTATACCTCACATTAAGAGGGACCTGGCGGGCCAGAATGTACACAAGTTTTAAATTTCTTTACATGCTTTCTAGATAATATGGGAAAACACAGAAAATAGAAGAAAATTACAAAAACCAAAAACTGTTGCTATCAATGTTAAACGTTTCTTTTATTAATGTTAATTTTCCATATATTTTCGGAAACCAAAATCAGACAACTATTTGCATTTGTAAATTTGCATTAAGTGTTTTTTAATGCAGATGATCTGTTGCTTTGGTAGGCTCCAGGACATAGTTTTTGCTTCGTAACATTGAACGTTATGACAGGCTACATGGATCAGCCACATAGGGCCCACAGCCTGCAAGGATGGCACCACTGATCTATAAAATGGTTAATTAGCCATCCAAGGAAATAATAAGCTATTTTAAATTAAAAATTTAAAAAAAAAACCAACTGAGTCGCAACTGTACAATCAAGAGGGAAAACTGAAAATCCTTTTAAAAGCCTTATACTATTAAAAATCAATTTCAATTATTTCATTTGCGAACAAATAGAAACTGGCAACAGATAGAAATTTTATATCATTGCTTTTCATTTCCTTGTCGGCCAACAATGACTTTGGCGATCAATCGTGTGAATAAAGGCTTAGCTGTTATTACAATCTGCTTTAAGAAAACGTTATAATTCGAATTCTATGAAACATGCAAGTTCCCAACACATTCTATCAGACACGGGGGAAACTCTTGATTTTGGTATTAAATTTTAAAAATTTTAAATATATTTCACTGAAAAAAAAACGCAAAAAACCTTTTAGAGGCTTTTTATTAATATCTTCGTTAATTAGGGTCATCGAAGCCGCAACCTAGCTAAGAACACTCTCGATCAACTCTGCTTTCGAACAAATTTCTTTTTTTCAAAATCGGTCTGTCCGTTCAGGCACTGGAGTGCCACAGACAAATACACAGACGCGTCAAACTTATAACCACCTGCGTTTGTGTGTCGGGAGTAAAAAATAGCTTTATTGATAAAATTCCTTGTAAAAAAGAAGAGGGAAAATACCATAGACTAATAATAAGAGTAGACCGAGCTACGGCAATCCTTTTGCTGCTCATAAACCAAACCATGTGACTGGCGGATATCCTAGCAACAGCGGGCGTTAATCGTAGCAGACGATCAACGCCAGCGCGAAATAAAATAAATAGAATCGATGGAACACGGAAGAATGATCTTTTATGGAGTCCGATTTGCGAATTTGTTATTCTAAGTTGTAAATATTTTGTTAATATAGTGAGTTTTTCGTTTAGATAGTATTGTGCATTTTCTTTAGTCAATTTCAATAACTCTCTAAGCAATAAAAGATGCAAGCGACCAAGAAGAATCAGCAAACGGTAAGATTTTTACCTACAGTTTCAATTTAAGATACCGATCAGTACATTTTTGCGTTAACGCAAAACGTTTACGCCATTTCGTTCACGCCAACGCTGACAGCTCCAAATGAAATAAAAGTTACCGAAAACTGATTACTAATGTCAAAATAATGCATAACTAAAAGAAAAACAGTTCAATCTCTGCACCTGGAAGTTTTTTTTTTAATGAAAACACGTTGTCTTAAAATACATGTCGAGTGCCAAACTATAGATAATGCTGCCATCTAGCAACCATGCTGCCAAAGTCTTCGCCAAGCCCTTCCACTAGTCACATGATACATCTATGAACCAATTTTCTTCATCAGCAAGAATGAGAAAGCTCGGTCTACTCTTATTATTAGTCTATGGAAAATACCGCTAAGTAATTTCTGTCCCTTTCGATCAAATCCGCCAATCGGTTGAGCAGCCTTCCTCTTTCGGAAGCATCGAGGCGTCTCCATGGCGATCCAAACTGAAAAGCGTGGCGGGCCGCTTGTACAGCTTTGTTCACGTCCTCCTGGAAAGGAATTTTTAAAATGAAGAAAAAAATAAAATCTACCTAAAATGATATTAACCCCATGACTATGGCTACGTATAGCTGACCGTAAAAATTAATTCAAATTGCACAAAAAAATAAACTTATGATGTTTAAAAGTTGAGTAACATAAAGTGTGATCATCAATTTACTATGAAATTCAGAAAGTGTTTATTTTCCCAGCTCAATTCAAATATTTTAAATAAAAATCAACATACATAATTATGTAATTTGAGCTTTTATAATCACTGTATTTAAACATTCCAGTGTGCAAATACGTTGATATTTTCTGAATATAATTTTGCAATTTCATGAAATTATCTATATCGGTGATTCTCGACTACACCTCGCAGAAAAATTTGACAGGTCCTGAAATTTTTACTTGTCTAAGTTTAAAAAATTCTTAGTTTACTCACAAAAAAAAAAAAAAAACATAATGACAATAATATTCTCCTTAACATTAATTTTGAGCTTAATTTTGGCAATTTCCTAAGATTTTTTAGCAATGTAAATTCTTGATGTATAATTTTGCCAATAAACCATAATATATAAATATTTTTACTTCCTTTTACAAACTAGTATGTTGTGGCCATCACGAAACTTTCTTCTATATTTTTATTTTTTTTTTTCTGATCCCTCCCCATGCTTGACGAGGAAGCAATATTCCCAACAAAAACAAAATGACACATGCAAAAACTTGACGACCATCCCAATGTCTGAATTATTGCAAAAGCAAAGCAAAGAGCGAAAATTGAAAGTTATTTTAAAAGCCTTGCTTGAATTAATTACAAATATTTTATTTGTTAACAAACATAAGATGGCAACAGTTAAAAATTTTAAATCATTGAGATAATATTTCCGATCATTTCCATACAATTAAAATCACGAGAAATACGCAGACGACAATCTATTACGATTTATCTTTCTTATTGTTGCATTAATAAAGCTATTTTTATTCAAAAAAAAAAAAAAAAATCAACACCTCTTGGAGCGATTGGCGTCAAAATTGAACCAATGCCTGTTTACGTATGGATTCACATATATTCCAAATTTCAACCAGAACGCAGCATTACTTCTTGAGGTAGGATACTCACAATGGAAAAAAAGAACGGGCGATTGCGCTACCCCCCTTTTTAGCTGTTGACACCAAAATAAAATCAGCTCTTATACCCACTAAGGGCTACTTGCCGATAAATTTTTCTTTCATTCTGTTCATTATTTCTTGAGATACAGCAGTCACAATCGACGACAAAAACATTCTATAGCTGAACCCCCGATTGAGTTATTGACACCAAAATTGAATCAGCACCTGTTCCTGTTAATGACAACATATGGACCAAATTTTGTCTGATTCCGCCAGTTACTTCCTGAGGAATAGCAAGCACGCGTAACTCAAAAAACGTCCCATTGCTCCACCCCCCTTGGAGGAATTCGCGCCAAAAACCAATGGGCACAAGTTCACATACGGGCACATATGTGTACCAAATTTCGTTCGATTTCATGCGGTAGTTTTTGCTGTAGAGCGGCCACAAAAAACTGGTCACACACAGACGTGACACACACACACACACACATACATACACACACACATACACACACACAGACAGACAGACATTTTCCAAAAATAGTCGAAATGGACTCAGCACACCTCAAAACGTTCGAATCCGTCAAAATTCGAAATTCGAAAATTTGCACGAATCCAATACTTTCTTCTATATATTAGATATAGAAGAAAGTAAAAAGGAAGTATTGTATTCGTGAAAAAATTTTCACTCAAAATTCGCCCTTAATTTCCATTTTGCTCACCCCCGAATGAATGTTGAGATTTTTTCGACTCGACCACACGCGGTTAAGAGCCGAAGAACGTATAGACACGCGAAATATCCATTTTGATGATTCCCCGAGTAAATTACAACGACTTTTCTCGTGACGTCCGTATGTACGTATGTATGTCGTATAACTCGAGAATGGTATGTCCTAGAAAGTTGAAAATTTGGTACGTAGATTCCTAGTGGGGTCTAGTTGTGCACCTGCCGTTTTGGTTGCATTCGGGTGTTTCTAAAGGGGTCTTTAGCCGATTTTTGGGAGGAAATCATTGTTAATTTTGATTTCAATTTAAGTGGTGTTATAATTTGGCGGACACTTGGCGATCTATCGGCAATCTTTTGGTAGCCAAGTTTTGTCGCCAAATTGGCAACAAATTTGACAATTTTTTTTTTCAAAATCTGGTTTCAATTTGGTCACTAGTGGTGATATTTAGAGAGAAAGGTATTGAGTCACATTAAAATTTCCAATAATGGGAAAATGACATTAAAATTAAAGTAAAAGGAAGTCATGTGATGCACACATCAGCTCGTTTGTAACAGTTTCAGTTTAGAAAAAGTTGTGGGCATTGTGTAATCCTGTTCTCTAGTGTCCAGCGCAAACCTTGATTTGATACATCATAGAATCCAATAACATATGATGCTGGAACACATGTGCACAGAAAATCCACATCAAAGAATTTAAGAAAAGTTAAGCTCTTTCTGCAACAAAGATTAGTTCACCAAAGTAGCCGAATTCAGAAAAATAAATTTTAATTCACAAAATGTAAATGTAAAAAAAAAAAGAAAGAAAAAAAAACTTACTTTTTCTTTACAGGTTTAAGACCCAAGACATATAATGATGAGGGCTGCATACATAGCGCTTTGCCTCCATTACATATATTAATAAAATTTCATGAAACGAGCTGATGTGTGCATCACATGACTTCCTTTTACTCCAATTTAATGTCATTTCCCCATTATTGGCAATTTTAATGCGATTCAATGGTTTACTCTCTAAATATCACCAACAGTGGCCAAATTGAAACCTACTTTAAAATTAAAAAAAAAAAAAAAACATCACCAAATATGTCGCCAAGTTGGCGACAAAACTTGGCGACCAAATGACTGGCGATATATCGCCAAGTGTCCGACAAATTATAACATCACTTAAATTTAAATTGAAATTAACGATGATTTCCTCCTAAAAAGGGGCAAAAGATCCCCTTAGGAACATTTGAATGCAACCAAAAGGGAAGGTGCACAACTAGGCCCCACTTGGAATCTTCGTACTAAATTTCAACTTTCTAGGACATACCGTTTTTGAGTTATACGAGATACATACGCACATACATACATACATACAGACGTCACGAGAAAATTCGTTGTAATTAACTCGGGGGTTGTCAAAATGGATGTTTCGGTTGTCTGTAGGTTCCTAGGCACATATCCACGCGTGGTCGAGTCGAAAAAAAAAACACAACATTCATTCGGGGGTGAGCAAAGTGGAAATTAAGGCTGATTTTTGAGTGAAAATTTTTTCGTGAATACAATACTTCCTTTTTTGTTAAAGGAAATAAAAACACAGATTGAAAAAAATTTCAGTTATTTTTATTTACATATTTATATTTTATTTTTCTTGAAGTAATTTATTAAACCATAGAAGTTCACTTTGCTTCAAGCAATGTAAAATCTCAAAATTGTAGAAATGAAAAGTATGTAAAGTAGGAGACTCTCTTCTGCCATGAATAAAAGGAGCTCCCAGACAGGACAAAATCAGAATAAGGCCAAGATACCTCTCCCAAAGTTTGGGATTTTGAGGGCATCTTGGTAAAAAATGTCAGATAAACTGAAGCTGTTAGTAGATAATAGATTTAAAATAACAGCTCTTTGGTCCTTGTTTTTATCGCAATTCCAAATGATATAAACCGAGTTTTCGATTTTTTGGCAGGTATCACATGGGGGGGGGGGGGGGAGGGGGGAGTCTGATTTACGTAATTCGAAAAGTTTCTCTTTTGTTTAGATAGGAACCTGTTAAAATTCTACTTAATTTTGTTTCATCTTTTCGATTTTTAATCCATTTAGAGTTTTGACTTAATTAGTTTTCGTTTTCGACATGTTTGAATTTTCTGTAATATTTTGAGTTCTCAACATTTCTTAGTTCCTCTTTTTTTATATATAGTTATATACGAATTTCCAAATACTAATAGGAATCATAGGTGTTTCGGGGCATGATTCAGCTTGTTTTGCTAAATTATCAGCTTTGTCTTTGTCCGGGATCCCCTTGTCTAAAAAAAATCTACTTACCACACCTCCTTCCTCCACATGAGCAATCACACTTCCTGTGGCTGGATTTACAGTGGGGAAAGTTTTTCCACTTACAGATTTCTGCCATTCATTGTTAATCAAAATCTAAAACAAAAATTTATACTCTGAATAAATAAATACTACATAGCTTTGCAAACAGATACATAAAAAAAATTTAAAAAAAACATCACTTAAAAATCCTGAAAGTGGCTGTCCATAAATGATATGTTTTTCTACCTTTTTGACCCCCTTTGTCACAAAATATCACATCTCACCTCCCCCACCCCTCCTCCCTTGGTCACATGTCACACTCTATTTTTCATAAACAGATTCTCATAAAAATGTGCATTTGTCATTTTTTGTAACTTCCTCCTTCCCTCTTGGGAAAATTTCGTGGGAATCCCCCACCCCCCTTCAAAGCATGACATCATTCTTGAACCAGCCCACAATAATATAAGTTCAGCCTCATTTGTCTTTTTTTTTTTTTTTTTGTATTTTTCAAAAAGATATTACAGTCAGACCCCAATTTAACGAATTTAACGGGACTGAAATTTTTATATGTTAAATCGAGGTTATTTGATCGTAATATCAGGGTATGAAAATTTATTTAAAAACTGCACTTACCTTAGGGCCATTCCACGGAAAACGATAATTTTGTCCTGCTCGTGACGCTTCATACATTTCATGAAAAATAATAATTTAAAAGGACAAAGAACAAAATTTTGCTGCTAAAGAAATCACAAAAGCATGTTTGACTTCTTAAGCAAAAACTTTCTTCAAAATTTAATCTTTTTATTGAAATATAGGAACCGTCACGTGGGGGACAAAATGACCATTTTCAATGGAATGGGCATATACATATTTTTTTTTCAATGGTTTAAATAATTATTTCTAAACTAATGAGATATGATTCCTTTACGTTTAAACCATCGCTTTCAAAATCTACAATTTGTTTCATCATTGCTTTACTAAAAAGAGCAAAAATATTAGCTTATTCATAAGCAAGTTACCAGAGGTTGACTTTGGATGTCCCACACGTGAGGCATGCAAATGATTTTTATTTTAAATAATGGAATTGTTTAATAAAAATATAATTGTGCCAGGTATCAAATGTAAAGATTAAAAAAAATGCTTTCCCCAGTTTCATTAAAATATTAAGAGATATGATGAAATGTTGATGAAATTTTTGTCCCGCATGTCAAGGTGGAATGGCCCCTTATCTAAAACCTCTAATAAGCAACTGCACAAAAATATCCATAATCAGAAAGTGTAAACTTTTTATTCCGCTTTCCACGACTTATTACACACTAGTCAATTTGAAACTACTGAAAATAGATGTTTGAAAATTTCCTTGATACTTGACTCAAAATAGTAAATCTCCTTCGACTTCATGGAGAGAAGAAAATGTCATGTGTAGCCTGCTGCATGAGATACGGTTTTGCAGTTTCCAGTCCATATAAAGCATTTAAAAAAGTAAGTTTCAATGGGAGTTTCATTATCACTTTCTGCAACAGAATCGCTATTTATTGGTTGCCCCCTCGCCCGTCAAAAACTGCCGATTCCAAGAAAAGTCTTTTCCTGCTTTGGACAATAAGAATAGATCACTTGGAAAGTAATCTAATATTTCTTAGCTCAAATATCCAAAAAAAAAAAAATGTTTTTTGGCTGCAAAAATTATTTGTTAATTCAGTGTTTATAGTTCGGTAAACAGGGGTTTTTGCCTTCATTTTAGTTGGGGAAAAAGAAAAATTCCCTAAATTGCAAAGTTCTTTAAATAGAGGTTTGTTAAACTGTTCGTTAACTGTAGAGGTCAGACTGTATTATAAGTTCAGTCTCATTCGAAATTTTTTGTCATTTTTCAGAAAGGTATTAGTTTAATATTCTCTTTGGTTGAACTACCTATCTACATTACTAAACTCATTGCTCATGAAATGCATAAAACAAAATTATTTTGGGGTGTGGTAATTTTAATTCATTCATCACTATTGCAAACTTAATATTTCACAGTTGGTGACTTTAAACAGCCATAATTTCTTAATTTTGTGGTCCCTACACTCTCGTAGACATCGCTAATCATATCACAAACAAACCTTGAACAGAAACGTACCTATTTTGAGTTAGATATTGATTTAAACTGCTCAAATATTTGTAGGTCAATCGTAATGCATCATTAAAGTCATCTTCAAAAAAACTTTTGAAGATTTTTTCACCAAGCACTCTTTGAGACACAGGGTTTAAGCTACATTCAAATATTCTTCAGCATAAAAGCTTAATTTAGGGAAAAAGTTTTAGCAAAATACTAAAATGGTACACATTCTCATATCTTTCTAAATAGCTGAGTGTGTTTCATCTCACTTTGAAAATAAAATTTAAATTTCATCTATGACAGCTTTAAAGAAATAAGTGCACAGTTATTTTTTAACAACACTTTTAGTTTTTTGAATGTTGCAGTATCCTCCTCCTAATAATAGTTATTGGAGGGACATGACAGATAAGACTGAGTGTTATTGAACTTAATTTAAACATCTCTGCCAAAATTTGAAAAAGATTAAGTTGACTATCGCATGCTTAGTTCCTCTCTTGGATCAAGGTTTCTGGTTTTTTTTAAAATATTTTATTTGAGCAAAAAATCGAAAATGCTTCGCTTTTTTTTTCTCAATAAAAAAAGAGGTTTCACGTTTAGCAAAAAATGCAATGGTAGTGGAAACCCTGTTGAGACAGCATGCAATTGTTTGCCAATTGGTAAAAACTGTCCCGGTAAAAACATTTTAGCCAATATTTGCAGAAATGGCAAAAAACATGTGCTTATTTTGTAGGAACCGGAAGTAGCTAGTTTAAATTTTAGTAATTTTAACTCTTAATCTGACTACTTTTCAGTTTTCAAATTTAAAATATTTAACGCATCAATGAAACAGTAATTTTAATGTTGATATTTTAACTAATTTAGGAACTAATTAATGAACATGCTTTTTATTAACATTATGAATGCAGCACATAAGACAGTGGAGTGAGCAAAAAAGTAAATAAATAACTTTCTGACTCTGGTTTAAACTATTAAAAACAAGTCCTAAAATAAGTTTTTTTTAAGTTGACAAAGAGAAAAACTATGATTCAGTTGGAATATAAATATGAGAAAAAAGTAAAATTCATATTAAACCGTCTTCATTAATGGAAATTAAGCACAAAATAGTTTGATTTCATTCAAATTTAATTGAATTCACAATATCAGAACACATTTTTTTTCATTTCCAAAGAACACACACCATACCTATTTCCACCCCTTTTCACGTTTTGTTCGACCTATTTAAAATTTATAACTAAGAAGTCGAATTAAATCTTAATAGTCTAAAGTCTTAGATGCCTTAATTTAATTACGTATACAACATTTATGTTGTTCTTTTATATAAATTTTTAAATCTAGGCAACTTTCCAGCTTTTGCCAACATCCTGTAAAAATACGATTTTTCTGGAAAAATGACCAACCCCGATAAAATTAGATAAGATTTTCCAAGTAATTCAAACTTGTCACTAACTTTTGTGCAATGAATATCAGGTTCAGTTTGTGGTGCAGGTGAAGCAGAAGAAAAATTAAAGGCTGAAATTCTGACTTCTGTTCTCGGCACACGTTTGAATATATGTCTTAACATTTCAGGAACAAATTATTTCCGGGCGTAAAAGAATACGAATACAAACGACAGGAATGACAAAACGTTTAACTCCAGAACATCGAACGTTTTTTCTACTGCTTATCTTTTGGTTTCATTTCACTTTATTCGGCGCAATCGCGTAGAAAATATAAGAGACGTAGGTTTGCACAGTTTCTCCTCTTCAACACTCCTCCAACTAAGGTTTTCCGCTGTCTTGGTCCGCAAGGTGCAGCATTGCAAATGGACATGATGATTCAGTAATTTAAATTTATCAAAATGAAAGGTGATAATTGGAATGGATTGAATTTTTACACGGAAAGCAAGGGGTCATTGTTTGAAGCTATTCAAATCTCATCTACTACGTACCGCACTATCAAACTACGTACCGCACGTCTCCGCAACGCGCGGGTGGGGGGGGGGGCGGAGTCAGAAGGGGACCTAGCTCTATTTTCATTCAATTTTATTACAATTTTTTGTAAATCACACTTAGTTTGAGAAGCTTATTTGGTTCTGGAGCACCAAAACTTAAAACTTCTTTCCAATATAAGTAGAGATAGAGCAAATTAAGATATCGGGGTGGGGGGGGGGGGCAGGCCGAACATTTTTTCGGGCCGTCCTTTGTAGTCAAACATCACAGTTTTAGCCTTTTGGGAGGCCCCAAATAGCAGGGGCCCTAAGCCATGGTCTAGTTGGCTTATTCGGTTCTTTGACCCTGAGTATAGAGAGAGGCCCCCAACTTCCATGCACAAAAACCAAACCTTTTGGCCCGGGGGAAAAAAGTATCATAATGACCCCCCCCCCCCCCCCCCGATGTTACCAAGAACCGGCACTGCCTGTACTACGGGGAGGGATCATAGGCGGATTTAGGACTGAGTTCCTGGGGGGGCAGGATTTTTTTTTTTGAGCAACATTTTAAATCCCCCCCCCCCCCCCCCACGTTTTGGTCTGTTTTCCTCTGATGCATAAGGCCATGCTTTACTTTTTCTTTGTTTCGTTTTCATTAATGTGTTTTCATGCTGTCCTATTTGAACAGGGGTGATTGTGTTCCGGTATTTTTATGTCCGAAAATACCGGAATTATGTTTTTTTTTTTTTTTTTTGTTATGCTTTTATCTCCCTACCTCCGCAATTTTCTAAAATTATATAATACTCATCAAATATACCTGCAAGAGCCTTAAGATGGACACTTATCCCGTAAGATGGACAAATATATGTCAAGATAATTTGTATAACACCAGCTCAAAAAGTAACTTTGTAACAAATTAAAAATTTAATCACATGTACGCACAATATTTTGACTCAGAACTATTTAATACTATGGCAAAGATTACCCCCCCCCCCGGTCTCGCTTTGAAACTTTCAGGTATTTTTTGATGAACTCACAATCACCCCTGATTATTGAATTGACCTGAAGAGAGGTTACTGGTATCAAGAGAGTGACGCAGGGCTCCCTTTTAAGTAGGACATAGAATATTCCCTAATGTGGGGGGTCCGGGGGTTTGTCCCCCGGAGGAAATTTTGTAAAATGGATATAAAATTCTGCATTTCGAAGCCTTATAAGGGTTAATTGGATAGACAAAAATCTCTGGAAAAAAAAAGACAAATATATATATTTAAGTTTTATGATTTAAATGTGCGTAAGTTAATACTTTAAAAGAAATGCTATACAGATTTAGAAAATATGTAACATGAGAGTAGCATACTACTTATTAGAACAATTCATAATTTATACACTTGATAAGAAATAAAATTGAAGCACACTTTGCTTAGGAGTTTCAAAGACTTGTCTAATTATTTTCAAGGTTTGGTTGGTTAGATTGGGTGTTTTGACACAAGAGCCCTAGTAGGTTATAATGCGCCAATTCTTTTCAAGGATTTTAGAACATTTAATAATTTAAGGCACCTCATTTACACTTTCCAGTCTCTGAAATTGAGTTCTAGATTATACAATTGTACAGTATTATTAAAACTTTGTAAAAAAAAAAGAAAAAAAAAACAGCTACTTTAAGTTTAAAAGAAAAAAATAAACTATAGAATTCTCTCATTACAATAACCTTGTTTTTAATTATAAGCAGTGCAGAAAACGAAAAGGAATAGAGGTAGTGTATCATTTTTTCCGGGCTAAACAGATTAACAATATGCAGTAGAAGCAAGATAAAAGTAATCAGTACAAAAGACTTTCCAAAATACTGCATTTGGGATTAAATAAATAGCAAGATATGAAACATCTGAGTCACAAAAATTTATTTCAAGTAATTTGTTAAAAACGTAAGCACCATGATTTTTACACTTTTGATGCAGGATGTAGCAAGGAGCTGAATTTGACATATTTTGGCATTCCTCCCCCTACCATTTGTTAGAAATTTTAAAATTTCAGGTTTGTAGCCACACGTTTTCCAAATATTCAAGGTTTTCAAGCACTTGAAAATAAAATTAGTTTTTTCAAGCACTTTTCATTTTTTAAGGAACAAATCATGCAATTTTTTTGCGAGTTACGGACCCACTTCAAAGCAGTAGCCCGAAGCTATGGCTTATTTATCTTATAGGCAAATCCGGCCCTATATGTAATTCACTCTTACCTGCAGATTTTTGTAATTTTTACGAAAATTCGTCAGTTTTTACGGTTAAAGGATTTTTACAATTTTACCAATCTGAACGTGTGAATTCCAGAAGGTTCTTCAAAATGTTTTGTCTGTAAGAACACAAAATATCTCGTTTTTGAAGCCACGCAAATTGAAAATAAACATTCTGAGAAAGAAAACAAATCATAATGAGTAGATCGTTCTGTTAGCGCAATGGGGGAGGGGGGTTCTCTTTGTTTTAGGTTCTAATTTAATACTTGTCAATTATTATAATAGTTGCAGCTGAATGCATAGCTTGTTTAGCCTATATTTTCATTTATATACTTGCCCAAATGGTTTTCAGTCCAAAATAGTGAATATAGGCATATATTTAGCACCCCAGTGACAGCTGTACTATTTGTATTTAATGTTCTTTTTTTTCTTTTCTCCCATCAGAAAAGGACATTCGCTATTCTCTTCATTTTCATTAAACTATCCAAAAAAGAAAAAAAAATGATTTTTTTTGTTTTAAGATTTTGGAAAATGTGTTCTTACTATTTTAAGTCCTCCCAAAACTGGGGTGCATTGCCCCTCTATGCCCCCCCCCCCCTCAATAAATCCAAATAATAATCCAAATATAAAAATTCTCCCTTCTGAACAAGTCAAAAAAGAAAAAAAAAAAGATTTTTTAAAATTTTTTTGGAAGATGTGTTGTTACTATATAAAGTCCTCCGAAACTGGGGGGGCATTGCCCCCCTCTGACCCCCCATAAATCCGCCCATGGGAGGGATTTAAACGTTCGCCATCATAAATTTTTTGAAGGTTTTTTTTTTTTTTTTAATTTCAGATTTCATGCGGGAGCATTAGCTCACTTTATTTAAAAAGAAATACTTGCTAAGCGAATCCCTAAATTATTGTTTTAAAAATTCGATGGCCTCCTCCGCAAAATGTTTCGAAATTAATTTCCAAAAGCTTCCTTCCATTTTTTTTATGCAATCTTTGATGACGTTAGAAGAAGGATCAGAGTTTTGGGTGCTGCCTTTTAAAAATACATTTAAAAGTCATTTTTCTTAAACTATTCCAAACTATCGGGAAATCGGGGCTTATTTTTAATAATTTGATAATTATTTAAAATTCAGCAATTTTTTCGACTTAATGTTTTGTTTTTATAATGAGAAAGAGAACTATTGCTTAATTATAGAAAAATTAGCGACTGAACGTGTGCGGTGCACACGCTACGCACCTGTTAGAATCGGTCCACTGTGTAAGTTCTACTTTTTACTTCCTTTTACAAAAAAGGAAGCACTGTATTCGCAAAAAAAATTTCAGTCAAAAATCGACCTTAATTTCCGTTTTCAGGGCTCCCAACACATTTTAGCTTCAGAAAAGGGTAAAAGAGGACCATTTTCAATCAAAAAGGGGACTAAAGCGGACCAGTTAGGATCAAAAAGAGGACCTTGGGAGGACCACTCATAGTTAAACATAGGGAAGCACCAAAAGGCAAATTAGTCGCCAGCTGGGTTAAATTTGTGAAGATAATTCATTAATTAATCATAATAATGATACAATTTCTTTATCACCTGTGAAACTGATATTTTTATAAATTGAATAATATTATTTACACAAATATTTGGATGAGGGGGGAGGGGGCACTTAGTTCAGCACTTAAGGCAGCCTCGTTAGAACTAAATAGGCATAATGATACATTTTGACTTGAACCAGGGATGCTGGCGGTAGTCTCAATGAAGGATAGATGAAGCTGCGCTTTATCTTTATTTAGTTTAAAATTATTGTTATGTTTTTCTGTCATGTAATGCTTCTTAATAGCGTTATCATACACCAAACAAAAAAAAAAAAAACGTTATTCTCTTGTTTTCCGCAGTCTCTAATTTTGTTCCCATTTTCATCAGTTTCATCTAACTATTTGCTGAGAAATTTGCATTTCCCCATGACTCACACTGAAACCTAAAAAATATTGTTTTGAATTTGAACAAAGCTACAACTGAGTTTATAATAAAATTTTTTCGTATTTGGATTTTAAATTTAATCTCTTATCACAGGGTTCATACCCTTTAGAGAGAAAAAAATTTAAGCACTTTTCAAGAGTAAAAAAATATTTTTCAATGTACTACCCTAAATTCGCACTATAAATATTGCATGCAGATTTCATTTAATACTAACATATAAATAACAGGAAGTAATATAAAAAGTAGAGAAAAACAAACTGCTTTTTCTACAAGAGACACTTTGATAAAAGATCTGCTGTATTGAAAGTTTTCCTAAAAATGTCTGAAATGCTTAATGACAAAGAGAAGCAGATCACATGAGGCTTAGGTTTGCAACTTTCATATTCAAAGTATATTTTCAAGAATCATAAAGCTTAGATTTAAAAAAATAAAAACAATCCATGATTGCAAGGTCATGAGTGCTTTGAACTTCTATGGGGGGGGGGGGGGGTACTAATTCCCCTCTTTAGCAGGCATCATGACAATGAAATGATGTACATAAATTCAACTTTATAAAATTTTATAATTCAAATTTGTTTCAAATACAAACAGTTAAAATATTATGCACTCAATTGTTTACATTTAATATCCCACCTGTAAAAAAACAGTAATAACCGAAAATAAGCTAATAGTAATTAAAATTAAGTTTAAAAAACTAGAAATTTGAAATAAAAACAAAAAATTATTAATTTTTTAGTTATTCAAATAAAAATTAAAACGAGTTAATCTAATGTAGCATGTCAAAACAACTTCAGATTGCCAAAAATATAAAAATATTTATTAGATGCAAAACAATTGAAAGCCCAGATAAGCAAATTTTCACGAACCAAGTTCAAATGTTCGCATATTTCCCATAAAATAAATTTATTTATTTTCTACTAAATTAAACATAAAACATGCTAATCTAAGGTAGCTTTTGGAAAAATAACATTCGATTGGGTAAATAATTGTAATATTTTCATGATGCAAAAAGATTGAAATTTCAAATACTATAACTCATTTTCCGCGAAGTCCGAGTAAGTTCAATGTTGCCATAGTTTCAAAAATAAGTACTTCGTTAGTTATTGAAATTAAACGAAAAATAAGCTAATCTAAGGTAGTATATGTCAAAATAACTTTCTACTGTCATAAACATCAAAATATTTACAAGATGCAAAAGGATTGAAATTTCAAACGCGAGAAGCAGTTTTCCGCGAAGTCCAAGTAAGTTCAATGTTATCATGGCTTCCACACTAATTCCTTTGTTAATTACTGAAATTAAACGAAAAATAAGCTAATCTAAAGTAGTATATGTCGAAATAACTTCCTACTGTCAAAACAATGTTCAGAAAATTGCACTGATGAAATATTTTTAAAAGAATTACAAGCAATCTAATGTATGCGTATGCTTTAGATTGCTTGTAATGATTTTTGAAAGAATTCAAGAATAAAGAAACTTTTCATACTTTTTCAAAGCTTTCAAGTACTTGGAAAATGAACTTTTTTTTTTCCCAGGAACTTTTCAAGGTTCCCAGGAACTTCAAGGGCGTAAAATTTACGAATATATGCGCCTGTAAAAAAAATGGCGCATGCGCCACGAGATTACTTCCGATTTCATTTGCAAAAGGATTAGAGACCGGCTAAAACATTCCGAGTTATGGGAAGTTTCCACACACAACAGTCTCAAGAGCTTGGGATCCAATGAAAACACCGTGAGATAAAGGAATATTCGAGTTATTGAGATCAGATCGGAAAATTTATTCGTCATTGTAAACGTGAGGCTGAAATTCCGAGAAATATCGGTAGCACCCTGCTCCGCGATTCGACGTCATAACTCCTCCCCCAAACCACTTTTTGATGGATTTCCATGCTGCAACGGTTGAAGGAGGAGTAATGACGTCAATCTGAAGTGAAATAAGACGGGAAAGTCAGGTTAAGGCGGACTTAACCCTAAAAAACGGACTTTGGCGGGAAAAGCGGACCATTTGGGAGCCCTGCGTTTTGCTTACCCCCAAATGAATGTTGAGTTTTTTTTTCGACTTGATCACATGTGGATAAGTGCCTAAGAACAGATACACACACGAAATAACCATTTTTATGATTCCCCCCCCCCCTCTAAAAAAAAAAAAACAACAAGTTTTCTCGTGACATCTGTATGTACGTATGTATGTCGCATAACTCAAGAACGGAGTGTCCTAGAAAGTTGAAATTTGGTATGTAGACCACTAATAGGGTTTAGTGCACCTCTTTTTGTTGGTTGAATTCGGATGCTCCAAAGGGGATCTGGGTCTTTTGCCCCTTTTTGGGGAAAATCATTTTTAATTTCGATGTAAACTGAAATAGCGTTATAATTTGGCGGACAATAGGCGATATATCGCCAGTCTTTTGGTCTCCAACGTGGCACTTTTTTTTTAAAATCTAGTTTCAATTTGGCCACTGTTGGTGACATTAAGAGAATAAACTATTGAATCACATTAAAACTGCCAATAATGAGAAAATGACATTAAATTGGAGTAAAAGGCAGTCATGTGATGCACACATCAGCTCGTTTTTTTTACCATGTCATAAAAAAAAAATTGTGAACACGTTTGTACAAGTCACATATTTCACACAACAATTACTTCTTTTCTATGATTTCTTTTTAATGTGTCAAGGACTTTTCAGACACTCCTTGTATAAGTGATCTTCCTTTGGAAATTACTAGGAAAAAAATAATAGTGAATTCGCGATAACTCAAACACTACTCTAGTCTTCACTTGACTTTATTCTCTTACAGTGGCGTAGCTAGACCCGACTTTCGGGGGGGGGGGGGGGTTACTTCTTTTATATATATATTTCTTCTTTTTTTTTCTTTCTCTTCTCTCTTCTTTTTCTCTTTTTTTTTTGAGACTAACTTTTCGGGGGGGGGGGGGGATTTGTCCCCCAAAACCCCCCTTAGCTACGCCCCTGTTCTCTTAAAAGCCTAGTGGCGCATGAGGCAGCTAGCGTGGCATTCCATCCCAACCGGTTTAATGCCGCCTCCCTGGCACTCCCCCAGCTTGGCCAACCAAAGGCATTTACTACTCTAGTACTGAAGTTTTTATCAAGTCCCGAATTCCTTTGTCTTTAATTCCATGCTAATTGTTTTCAATATTTCAAAGTAAACTTCATTTAACTCGAAGCTTTTTCACAGATGACTCGAAATTTATTTCGAAGGAACGGAAAAAAAAGAAAGAAACAAGAGTGACTATGAGAGAAAAAATCATTCACCTTCATCTGCAATTCCTGCACAAAGCAAGGGGAACAACTGTTGAGCCAATGTGCAATAAAAGAGTTACATGTGCGGAAAGGAGCATAGCTCATTTTCTTTACACTTAGAAATGTTGATGGACTACAAATCTGCTTTTAAACTGTGAAGTTGTCAAATTAACTTATTGTACCTTAATTCAAAGGCTGACCTAAGTTAAGACGCGTTCCCCCTTCATTCTTTAGTTCGATCATTTGCTGATAAGTTCCCGAGAGAGAAGAGAAAGATGTCTTTAACTATTAAAGATGTCTAAGTGAAAGCTAAAAACCTTAGATTTAGAAAGTAAAGTATGACATCAAAAGGAATCCAACATCAAAAGTGGCACGAATAAATGAATACGAATTTGAAATGAATGAAGATGTGCACTTTTCCTGAAGTAGAATTAGCTCTATTCAAGTGGTTCCAGCAGTACCGAAATCAAGGTCATGCCATTCCTATAGTGGGACTTTGCTGCATGAGAAAGCAATGAATTTTGCTAGATACATATATACAGGGTGTTCCGTTTTAACCTGCAAGACCTTTATTTTCGCAACCTTTAGTCCTAGGTGTATATTTCCAATTGCGAAAATGTTCAAAATCAGATGCAGAATTAAGCTACTGAAAGTTTGAAGCAAAAATAAAAATTAGTCAAAAAATACAAAATTTAACTTTTTATACGGGCCCTAGGTCCCCTAACTACTATTTAGAGAAATAATCTCCATTGAAAACTCTTACTGACACAAAAACCTTGGCATTTGTGCGACCAAAATTCAGGGAGATATTCCTGTTTAAAGTTTTAAGGGATACAAAAGATAAGATTGGAACTTACCGCCCTTTCAGAAGAATGACATCGTCGAAGTAAGAAAAATAAGATATTTATATTTTTCATTGCTGTTTAAAAATAAATGCAAATGTTATGCCCTGATACTCAAAAACACACGACAAAACCTCGAACAATTTGAAAAACCACTCTATGCGCAAGTACAATTTTAAACACGTTAACTGCTATATTTTCCCTCAAAAGGTGTTATTGCCGGTGAGTGAAAAGTGGTGTATGTCACAAAACGCTGCGTTTAATATCTCCGTGAATATTGGTGGTACTAATTTCAAACTTTTTGTGTTGGAAATGTTTTTGAATGGAGATTATTTCCCTAAATATAAGTTAGGAGACATGGGGCCCAAATAAAAAGTAAAATTTTGTATTTCTTGACTTATTTTTATTTTCATTTCAAACTTTCAATATTTTAACTCTGCATCTGATTTTGAACATTTTTGCAATCGGAAGTATACATCTAGGACTAACGGTTGCGAAAATAAAGGTCTTGTAGGTTAAAACCGAACACCCAGTATATATGCATATATATATATATATATATATATATATATATATATGTTACCTAACCAGTGGCGGATGGGACAGTATGAACCGGCCCTGACACTTAGAGACCAGCCGGCCCCTTAATTGCTACATAAAGAGGAGAGAGACAACCCTCTACTTTTTTCAAATTAATGTAAAAGGGAGAGCGGATCCAGCTTCTAGTTTCAGGAGAGAGTCTTAACTAAAATTTGAGGACTCAAGTTTAGAATAATTTGCGTTTACAAATTTGGAGAATATGGGGGGCCCTCCCCCGGAAAATTTTCAAAATTATAGCTCCAACAACTTCAATCGTCGCACTTTCTTCTAAAATAAAAAAATGCTTTTGTCACTGAAACTCCACAAGTTATTTTTTAATATTTCAACTTTTTACAACCGAGAGCATTTTATTTCTTTTTTTTTCCATCAGTAAATTAAAATTGGCAGCCTCGGCTCTGCAGTCTCCCCGAGCGACGACTCTACCTTGACGGGTTCATTGTCCTTCACACAATATGAGTCGGTAGATTTTTTTTTTCTTTTTCATTCCGTAGCCTTTACTTTTCTTGCAGCGATTTTCTTCTATGTCGATGAGAATATTTTGATATTGCCATAGATACTTAATATATTTTTTTAAAAGAAAAAAAGGTGTTTTTTTTTTTGCTATTCAGTTGTAAAATTCAATGCGGCCCAAACAGGCTCCATCCCCTCTGTACCTAACATAGAAAATTTCCATGCTGGTGCTTGATGGCTGAAGAAGTTTATGACCAGACACAACTTCGTCTTCAGAACTCTTCACAGAGAAACTACATATTGTGCAAAAAAACTTTTAAGTTCCATAATCTTGTCTGTTATATGTACATATTAATTAAAATATTTGATGGTTTTTAATACAATAGTACTTTTTATTAAATTTCAAAAATTTTAATGACTCCCAAGGGGTGGCGGTTGAAAATCGTAAAAGCCTCCGCCCCCCAGACCCGTTACATTCTTGTGGGGGGGGGGGGGGAGAGGTCAGGGAGCAATAGCTCCCCATGCATCCAGTAGGGCTTTGAAAACTAATGTTATACATACAGTGCTGGTAAAAAAAATTGCATCACCCTCGCATTTTCACAACAATGCGATTATGCCAGAAGTTTTGGTCAACCGATTAACGTTGAATGTATTGTAACGAATTCGGCGAGACTTCCAACTTTCTTGAAAGGATGACACAGTTCTTGATAAAAACACAGGAGTTTTATTTACACTATGTACAGGAGAAATCGTCAACAACTGCTAAATTAATCATCAGCAATTAAGCAAATATCACCCAACACCGTAAACTTGACGGTTACACACGTATTTACTTCCAAATACGAAAACAACACAGCGAAATGCCTCGCAATAAACAGAGCAAATACGCTCTCAGTTCGAAATCTCAATCGAAACTAAACTTTTTATCCAGCGTAACGGCTTATATACACACACCGAAAAGAGAGCTCTCAAATATTCCAAACGCTTCTGGAAAATAGTAGACCGTTATCAAATTTTATCAATGAACAAAAATAGAAACAGGGGGGTCGTATACTTTAGCCATATGTTAAGGGCTTGTATATTCATTACGGGAAACTATTTACAGGTTACGTTACTACAATAATTACTATTTACAAGATTTGTAACAGTATTGAAATTCTGCAAAACTTATGAAATAAAAATTTAACAGCGGGAATCCGATAACTGTTTACATAGATCGGGGCTGTTTCCGGGCCAAGGGAAACTGCTGACCCCATGTTCATTTTTCCATTTCTGAACCTGCGTGTCAGTTTAGAGAAAAAAAATTACTTAACCCCATGTCGATTTAAGTCTAATGGCAGGATAAAGGTTTTTAAATTGTTACTTACCAGTTTTGTCCTATGGCACGGAGCAGAATCATCCTGGAAAATGACGTTTAGGACTGAAGTAAAGTGATCCCGGATAGTAGGAAGCAATTTCTCCTCCAAAATGCCAATATACACCTGAGCGTTTACTGTTCCTTGCACAAAGTGAAGCCCACCAACTCCTTGATCAGAAATACATCCCCAAATCATCTGGCATACGGGATGCTTGACTGTGTTGAATGCATTCGGGATGATATTCTACCCCTTTGCGGGTGCAGGTGATGCAATTTTTTTTTACCACCACTGTACAAGGAGTGTAGGAACACAGCATATTACAATACATAAGAAATTTACACTCAGCATTTTTCCAATCATAAAGATTACCAAGAGACACCTTTTGGTCATGAACTCACACAATAAATTAATAAAACGTATTTTAATTTCATAATGTTAGGAAAACACACTTTGTACATGTAAGATATGAAAAAATAAAGAACAGTAAATATTATATAATAGCTTGGCTGCAAATACAAATTAAAAAGAAAATAGGAAGAAAAAGAACTATTTGATTTTGATAGTTTTATATGAACAGCAATGAGTAACAGTACATATTTCTGTGCTAGTGGTTTTTCTCAAATGATTTCTGTACAATGCTATTTTCGAGGTATGGCTTTTGACACACAAAGTACACGCTTCTATATTCGTATGACATCATTGAATGTGGATTTTGTGAATACGGAGTAGGAATGTTAACTTCTTCTTTCTGAAAGACAGAATGAAAAGATTTATTTAGGAAGCTTATCATTTTTACACATGAATTAACCTATTAAAAGAGAAAAAAACTTTCAAAACATAAATTATTAATTTCCTATAAAACATAAACTTTTTTTATTTTATGATTTTGAAAATTTTATTGAACAATGGTGAAGGGATAAATTTCAGGGGAAAAGAGTTTGCACTTTGTTATAAACCACAAAAGCCCAGATTAAAAAGAAAAAAAAAACTTTTAAAATGCAAATTATTAATTTTAAACCTTTTTAAAGTAATAATTTTGCAAATTTTATATTTCTGAAGGAATAAATTTCAGCAGAAAAGAGTTTGCACTCTATTATAAACAACAAAAGTGCGGATAAAGGTGTAGTTTTCCGTTATATACATGTCACGGCTCATTTTCAACATTTTTCATCAAAACTGGTCAAAATAAAATGCTTAGCAACTCCCCTAAATCTGCCAAAATAAACATTGTTGAAATTTTAAATTTAGTATTTAATTTTTAATTAAGGCACTCCATTAAATGAGATTAACAGTCACATTAAAATAGGAAAAATAATCCACCAAAAAATTAACTAAACTGTTAAAAGTATAACACTTGGATGTGTCAGAAGGTATAATATAACTCTTGGTTCTGTTTTGGACAGTAAATATTTGATACTAATTTCATCTCTTTAAATAAAATTAGCATAAAATTTAAGTTGTGTGTCAAACAAACGTTTAATAGTTTTTGCTTTAATGATAAACATTTTAATATTTACTTTCACAAAAAAACTTTTAAAGTAAAATTACCATATTTATTTTATTTACTTACTTAATTTATTATCATTGTTATTATTATTCTTGACAGTTCATATATTTGGGCATTGATTTTTGCAACATTAAAATTACTAGGACCCCCCTCCCCTTCCTCTTTTTTTTAAAGCTGAATTTTGATTTTCCTTTATTTTCCCCATGTTTTCAGTTTCTCCTACCGCGCACAGAAGGGCGAAAAAGCCTAAAAAGCGCTTATAAATGGTTTTTTTCCTGTATTAAATCAATTGAGGATTAATAAATTGGCACAGACCTACCTCTTAGGCTATCAGAACTGGAATTTTAGATCCCTTCGTCTACTAAAAAGCTGAAGGGAGCCTTTAGAAAGTTGAAGAACCATGAGTGAGGGAATTTACAAAAATTGCTTTTAAGCGGTCTATATTTTTTTCCCTTATTAAAAGTAGGCACATTTAATTTCTCTCGTGTCCAACGATAGCAATAGGATGGGAAAAAATCAGCAATCGAATTCTCAAACCGAAAACCGGTTTTGATCAGCACCGAAAACTTGGGAGTTCAAGGTTATTTTTTTCAAAACACTCTACAAAAAAATGTCCTCTTAGAAATTAATATTAATTAGCCATCAGTGGTCTGTAGAAAGACCTTGAAAAGGAATTAGCTTCATAAACCTACGAACTTTGGACCCTGAGCCCAAACAAGTCGAGAAAACTCCATTATAACATGCCTGTCTAAACAAACAAGCGAGAAGGTTTAAAAACATTTTAAAGCACTTTTTGGCATTTTCGCCCCACTGTGCGGCGGGGCAACTTGGGATAAGAAAAAAATATAGAAATTCCCCCCTTATCATCTTGTCAAACTACATTCTAAGAGTGGTTTCAACCCTTAAAAAAGCATGAGGCATTAACAATCATTATAATGAGGACATGGAAATGATCGTCTATATAAAAACCAAACTCTGTGGTACAACAGCCCGTGCGGGCCACTTTGATCATCTATAAAACTCTAACAAATTAAAACAGTTAATTATCTTTTAAAAGACAATGTGACTTTACAAAGATGAAAATAAAAGTTTAAAATATTCAAAACTTACAAGCATGTTAAATCCATATTTCAATATAATTTCTCTAATTTCTTCATAGCTGGGCTCTATCGACTTTTCGTTTGGCAAATCAGCATGATGGTATAATAAAGGTCCTAAATTAATCCAAAAGCCTCCAGGTTTCAAAATATTCCATGTTTTCTCAATATAATCTAATATATTATTAGCAGTATCCAAGAAGAAACATGATACTATGCAATCCCAAGAATCTAAAAAATATAAAGTTTTATTAATTTTGGAAGAAAAAAAAACATTGGTGAAAAAAAAGTAAACATAAAACATGGAAATATGCCATTAATGAAAATTTAAAATTCTGACACACAAACAGCTGGTATCTCGTAATCAATAACCTATCGGGATGAAAACATTTTTAGAAAAATATCCTCACAAATGAAAAATTGTTATTATTTTTTTTAAAAGTATGATAATATGCAATAAGTGAATGAGTAATTAAGGGCAATTTCATTTCTAAAAATTCATATATGGTATATGCTACATTTAGAGTTTTGAAATCCATGATTTTTTATAATTTTCTATCCAATAGTAACTTTTCATGACTCACAGGATGCATTCAAACAGATAAAAATATTTGCAGCAATTATTATGTATTCAACTTCATTTTATACACTATCTGACAAAAGATGGTATGATTGCAATTTTTGTTAGGCTTAAAAAATTTGGTAATTTTTGACTGATTCATATACAGTGAAGCACCGTTTATGCGTTTTTGAAGGGACTATATGAAAAAAACGTACAAACGAAAAAACGTATAATAGGTATAGGTTAATGTGTATTAGACTTCGCAGGGGGTCAATTATAAAAATATATAATGGATGAAAACGTATAAAAGAGAAACGTATAAATGGTGCTTCACTGTATTTTATTTTTCTCACAAAAAAACCCTTCCCACCAGAGTTCCTGTGAATCATATCAACAAAAAAAATAAAATAATAATAATAAAAATAATAAATAAATAAAACCACTCAGCATCCAAAAAAAAAAAAAAAGAAATCCTGAAATAAACTTCTGCATTTTTTCTGCTGTTGTTTAGTGTCTCCATCAAATCAGATATTTCAGGTACTTTTGAGATGACCACAGGCATCACAATTGGTAGTCTTCAAAATCACAGCTAAGCTTAGAAAAACGAGTAACACTCAGTAAATCAATTTCTCAAATAGTATCCAAGACATAAAATTTTCATAGAAGTGGTTCAAAATTATTCTCTGCGGTTTCAATGTAAATAAATGGCTTTCAGGCCCATAACCACTTTTATTTCAAGGAGGGTTTTACCAATTCATTTCTAATGAAATCTATAGTATGATCGATAGAATTTGTTTTTATTCATATTTTCTGTCAGTTTTCATTACAGTAGGCTATTTAAATGAGGGGATGCTACTTTACGGATGTGTGTATGAGCAAACGCAAAAGGTGATGTGTCTCTAAAAAAAAGAAAAAAAATACAATGTTCACAAAACATAACTTCACTCCCTGTGGTATAGCCAGGATTTCATTTCAGGTGGGGTGGGGAGGAGGAGGTTTAAGGAATTTTGACAAATTGATATGGAGATCATCTTGAAAATAAGCAAAATAGATTTTAGAGATGAAAATTTGATTTAACTGTTACTAATGACAAGTAATAAATTTGAATGCATTCGAATTTTAAACACGCAGCAAAATTGGAAATTGGAAAATTACAGCAAAATTACAAGAGTAATTTTCTGTTATAGCCATATTTTTAATAACCTCATGCTCATCGGGAGTTATGTTTTCATCATCATGATAATAAAGCCAAACCTACGACAACCTATTTTTGCTCATTTTACTCCTCAGATATGTTTTAAATCTATTTAAGCACGAGAAACTTTTTTCGACAGAACACGTTGTAACAGGAAGTGTGCTTAGTATTTTTAATTAATAATAATGAGCCGGAATACTTACTCGTTCAACAAGAAGAATGAAGCCGAAAATAAAATTCTCGACAATATCGTTATCTTATTATCATGAAGCACGACCATAAAAAAATGAGACGAAGCTAATCGGCTCATCAGCAGAATGGTTCTTTTCTGCGACGGGGGTGAACTGAAAGTATTTTTTTTCTTGACGTCACCACAGTTCTGTCTTGCTCCCAAGCTAGATTCCCCATTTTCCCAGGAAGCCCACGCAAAGACAAAATTCGAAGAAATTTGGAGGAACTAGACAAAGGAGAAGTGCCTTTTGTTAGATTTCAAAAAGTTATATCTCAGGGTTCGTTGATTTAAATCAGCTTAATTTAAATCCTGATTTAAATCAAGTGATTTAAAAAAAATCATTGATTTGAATTAAGTGATTTTTTTTAAAAAACATCATTGATTAAAATCAGTTGATTTAATTTTTTAAATGAATTTTGTATTTTTAGAATGTGTTGCTCTAAATTTAACTACACTGTGTTATACAATTTTAATAACTGTATAAATCCCCCTTTCTGTGTGTGTAACACATTTTCAGATTCTTGCAATATTGCTTTTACTCAAATATAAGTTCAAAACAAATAAAAATTTGCAGTTTTCCTTTGTACACCATGACTAATTAAGTTAAGAAAAGTAATTGTTCAACATATTTATGCAACACTTAAAGCATACATGATGATAGGGACCTTATCTTTAAGCAAAGCATAAAACAAAATTGCATCTGACGTAAACTTTCCAACATATATAAAATTCTTAAATATTTATTGAATATTTAGAGAACTTGTTTTAAGAGCAAACTGAATGGATTCATTAATTCAAATTACTTTATTTTCTAGGTTTTTTGCCTTCTTCATCCCAATTGCACACTTGAATCCCTTTTAGAACTTTTGTTGACTCTACGCTTATAAATATAGAAAACTGCCAAATTTTAAGAAATTTTTTCTCCTAAAAAGAATGAAAGTTATAATTCTAGACAATAGTGGTACCACTGTTTCAGAATTATAGGGGGAAGAATTTGTGGTTGCAGCTGCGGGGGGGGGGGGGGGTGTCAAAGCTGTTCTACTTATACCTATTATTGAAGAATAGCTACTACTCCATGAAATGAAAATAGCTAAAAAGTTGCATTTTCATCTATTGTACGAACTATATTATGTTTATTTATGTAAAAGTAATTAATATCTAGAAATTTTTAAAAATTTTAAAAATAAAAAGAATTTAACTTTTTTGATTATTTAAAAAACACATAAAAAATCACAAACCCTGGTATATTCTCAGAATTTGTATCTACTTCAATGATACAAGGGAAAACCAACGTTTTTGGAGAGAGGAATATTTTAGCACACCAGGGAAAATCTGAAAATCATTGTAATAAAGCTCTACACCTTACGGTGTTCCCTCATTTCGTGGGTGCTCCCTCCCCGCATAAAATAATTCATTTTACTGTACCAATTTTCCATTAAAAATTTTTTTTGTATGCTATATTGTACAAAAGAATTAAATTATACATACATATGTTCCATTTTTTACTTGAGTATAATGCTTGTTTTCAACAGAAGGCATTTATTTCTTCTGGACCCCCCTGAATCCTCCCTTTGCTAAGCCACCTGTTCACACCAACAAAACAAGTCCTGAATTTATTACACACAGATGATTTTACGCAGCAATTTAGTTTCTAAGAAAAGTTTAGAGCCGTTGTTGAAAGATACATCCTGTAGTAGCTCTAATACACACGTCCTAACTCGCAACAAAGGCGCTGAAATCGATCGAAGTTTGCCAAAATGGCTCGTTATTGCAACAGTGAGTGCTTTGTCGTTGTGACCGATGTTCCGATGTATTACAGGTGCAGGACACAAATTCTAGCAACTGCTTTAAACCTTCCTTAAAAACTAAAATGTTGTGTAAAATTGTCTTTGTGAAAATAAATTCGGGACTTGCTTTGCATTCATCAGTTTCTGGCTTTGCGTGCATGTAACGCATCAGCATTGCGTTTGCGACCATTTGTTCCACATGAGGCTTGCTTTTTATCGTCCCCTCTAACACCCCTTAAAGTTTTGCCCAAGAGTTCAGATTCACCCTGTATTTCAGAATAATTTTGGAAAAACTCGGAGGGGGGTTTACAGGTATTTAATGGGCATTGGGCAACTTAAAAAATATTTGGCGTTACTGGAGCCAACATTGTAAAAAGAGAGTACAGAGTATATTAAAATATAATACAGGAAAAGCAATAACATTAAGAGCACTGAAAACAAAGTGACAAATGAAAAAAAAAGCTTAAGTATATTACATTAAACCAAGGCTCTATTAGATCCAAAAAAAAAAAAAGAGATAATATATTTCCAAACATAGATTTATCTGCATATAATCGAAAAGCAGGTCTTTTCTTCAGAAAAATACAAAAAGCTTAAAACATAAGTGTATAAGCTGAAGCAAAATATTTTTTTCAAAATGTGATGTTTAAGCACCTCAAGGTTTGATGGTACATTCATGACACTATGCTTTTGTTTTTTCCGAAGTAGTTTATTTTCTTCAATATGCAATAAATCTCTCTCTCTCCACCCCCCCCCCCCCTTTTGAATGGAAAAAAAAAAACATTGTATGTACTACATCAATTTATGAACATTTTTCTTATAAGTGCTGATGCATTTTGGCTAAAAAAACCATTCATCCTATCTGAAAATAATTTTTTTTTGTTCGAATCATGAGCAGGCAAAGCCTTGAAGTTGCCAATTATCACATTTTCAGAGAAATCTACGCCAACAACATGGTTACTTGCCATTACATTATCGCTATGATAAAATAAACAGGAATAAAAAAAAAACAGCTTACTTTATTTCAAGTCGATTTCTTCTGAAAGAAACATATGCTACTTCACTAAGAAGCGCTACATTTGGAAGTATTTAGTGATTTATCGCTCACACAGCCATTACAGAAATGCCAACATTCTATTTAAAATTAGCAGATCAATACACAATAGCTGCCAACACTCCCTTTTCACATTCTCAAATTTTGATGCTTAAATTAAGGTCAAACGTAAATTCTTCAGTTTGTTTTTAGAATTTGATTTTTACACTCTTATAGGGCCTGATTACTGCACAGGCTTAGGGCCCCTCTTCCTAAGGGGCCCAAATTACTTAAAGAATTATGCATAGCATTACAACTATACGAGAGATGCACATCTTTTAAAAATAATGACTTGTTGATTGAAAAAAAAAAAAACTTTCATCAGTCAGAATTTTTATTCACTCTGTCAGTAGCAAACTCACCATGCCATTATTAAGAGAGGCCCCAAAGGAGATTCATAAATGCACATGATAAATGAATTAATTCTGTGATAGGCAAAGGTGTCTCCAAAAATGCATTCTGACGGCCCCCAAACCTGTAAATCAATTAGCATTAATCTCTATAGCATTCCGCTATGGAGCCTTCAGGGGCCCGCCGAACTATTGCGGGCCTAAGGCCTCACTTTTAGTTAGCCGGGCCCTGCTCATGGACAAATTGTAAACTCTTACTGATGAAGCATTGCTGTAAAAGATTAATTAAAATTACTCACCATTGACATTATAGATCTCTAGATAATTCCCAGCAGCCATAGAAAACTCGAGACCTTGAGGCAATTTACTGGGATCTACGTCTGGAAACCTGGCCATTTGAACCTGGTGTAATGATTTCAGATTGTTACAATACTGATGTACCCACGGGTAGATTCGAAAGAGATCGGCGCCTTGGCATCTGTAAAAATGAATTCCGTCGTCACTCTTCGAGAAATATCAATAGTGCTGACGACTTTGCTGGCAGATTTAATTACTAAATGGTAAATGAAAAGCCATTAACTGATGAATGAGCAAAAGTTTAAATAAACTTCAAGACTTGTTACTACTGAAATTTGTGAAATATATCAGAGAAGGAAATGAAAAATACAAATCAATACTTCAAAATTAGTACAAATTACTAATTGAACTAAAATTAGTACAAATCAATGCTTCAAAAATTAAGACAATTTATTTCAACCTAATCTCATACTAGGACACAGAAAGCCTGACTTTTTTAAAAGATTGTTTAACTGATGATAATTATTGAAACAAACATAAATATTATAAATTTCTTTGCTGAGGATTTTCAGTTTTTTATGAAATATTACCTACATAGTTAAACAGTATTTTAATTTTATTGATTACTGGGAACATAGGTGACAAAAAGATACATAACAATAGAAGAAGGGTCATCCAAATGGAAAGTTGAAGCATTTTACTTCAACATACTGAAAAATCTCTCCACAATTCAAAAGAATTACAATAATATCCTGCACGAGCATCCGCAGAATGCAACTAGTAACTAATGTGAAATCCCGGAAGTAACCCCCCTATCGATTATAGCCCCCCCTTTTTGTGGAAAGTGGAATCATTTTATAATCTCAAATTTACCCCCACCCCCCCTTTCACATAAAATTTTTTCGGACCATCTTCATTTGCCACTCCGTCCAAAAAAAAAAAAAAAAAAGATAACATTTTCTGTTTTACTTAGAAAGCCTCTACAGAGGTTTAGTTTCCCCCTCCATGTGCAGATTTTCTTTTCTAAAAAAAAAAGACGTTACTTCTTATCTCATTGACGTCAATCGTTATCTCAACTGATAAGATAAAAATTGATATAAAAAGGCAACGCATCTGAACATCCTTATCATTTCTTCTCTGGATACTGTCGACTCGTCATGGCTGGCCAGGTAAGCAATTTTGGTTACCGCGCAATAGTATTTGCTCTGAAAGCTGGTAAATGGGAGGACGCACTTAAATCTAAAAAACTTCTCGGATACCGAAGTGTAATAATTAGCGAACATCCCCCATCAAATGACAACTCTTGCGAATGGAACGGTCTCCACTACCACGGCATAGTTGAGCATAATAGCTCCTACAGATTTGATGGCGACCGCGTATTTAATCAATTCAAATTGGAAGAGTGCGAGTGGTTCAAATCAGAACAGTGCAAATTACCCGTAAACTTTTTAGCTTACATGCAATTGCCACCAAGAAATATTGTATGGCGAAACCAGAGAGACAACGAAAGCGACCTTCCTCTACTGGAAGCTCAGGTTACTGAAGACCTAATACGCGAAGTCGGTGAACGAAAAGCGCAGCGATTTAACAATAAATTAGAAGGCGGTAAGGACATAATGATCATCAAAAATTGGATTCTTGAATCCCATTCTCAATCAGAAGCTGAACTTATGAATTATTACCATAGCGATCCACAATTCGAATCTATTTACTGTAAAAGAACTTTCTCAACTAACTTCAAAAAAGCCCTTAGCTTTGCAATCCAAAGCACATTAGACAAATCCCTAAGAGACCTAGCAGCCGAATATCGTGACCCCAAAAACCTTTGCATGACACCTGAACAAAGCGCGGATCTGGATGAAAAGATGGTGCAAATTTCAAAATATAGATCCCAAAGAATTCCTCCAAAATATAATAAACTGTTTTGATAAAAAAATACGTAAACTCAACACGCTCGTACTAAAAGGAAAACCTAACTCAGGAAAGACTTGGATTAAAAAGCCTACATATTTTATGGGGAAATAAGCCAAGGAACATCAGGCTACAGTTTTATGTGGCAGGACTGCGTTAACAAACGTCTAATAATAATCAACGAACCATTCTTCGACATGTGCATAATTGAACAACTTAAAGTTGTATTGGAGGGAACAGGTACATTCGTTCACAAAAAAAATTGTTCCGACGAATACTTAAGACCCCACCCCTGTAATAATAACATCTAACAATCATCCGTGGAATCAATCGCCCTCCTCTGAACCAGCTATCAGAGCTAGATGCATAGCATACTATGATAACCTTAAAGCCTGGCCAGCCCTGAAAAAACTAAAAAGAGATCTCCATCCACAATGGATTTCCATTTTTGCAATAGAATATGCTAATACCCCAATAGAAATTATGGACTTTTCAGATGAAGAATGCACTGGCCCGGGTATAGATATTGCGGACCAGGTACCGACATCAAAGCCAGCGACAGGAAAGGAGGACCAGTCAACAAGCTCGACGCAATCTGCAGAGAGCACGATATTAACTTGTCAGAACACTCCCAGCTCGACAGAGAAACCGCCGATAAAATCTTTGAAGAAAAGGCATATCAGCAGGGTGTACTCGGAAACCTATTTGCCCTCGCCATCAACTTCAACGCCAAAATTGCGAAAAACCCAGTCATCGCACCTTTCCTTCCCGGTCAGAAAACTAGAAGACGACCTCGAGGAGGACCAGGACCAGACAGACAGCAACGAACACCAAATAAAAGATTCCGCCCCAGTTACGACCTGCGAAGCCGCTACAAACACGGAAAATACCCCGGACTTAACCCAGGACAGCAACAGATTCCAATCATGGCAAATAACCAAGGAGAACCAGAAATGGATACTGATGGACCAGGAAACCAGACTGATGCAGTTCAAGGAGCAACTGGAGCAGGAGCCACTGGTGGAACAGGAGGAGGAGGACAAGTCCCCACAATGAATCCAAGACCTATACAAACAGGTACACAAATATTTCATTTCTCTAGAACCTTTAGACATTATATAAAAACTGGAACTCCAACATACAGTAAAAGTTTTGACCAACAATGGTCTATTATACCATATGAATGTCCTTTCTCTTCTATGAAACCACGTGATTGGCAAGTTATTAATGTATGTTCAAAAAGATGGAGAGTTCTTAGGGTAGGATTTAATTTAATGCACTTAATTCCATTTACGAATAGCATTAAAACTAATGGCGGTACAGTTGCACCAGAAATCGCATTTAATCTTATGCCATATTGTGAAACATATATAGATAAGGGTTATCAACTACCAATATGGAATTTGAACGCAGATGACTATCTCCCCAACAACTTTATGACAAAAAATAGCGGAAACCAAGATGACGCATCACTTAGACAATTAGCTTTTGTAAATTCTTGGATAACTAAAGGAGAACAAGATAACGAAACACTTAACTTATACAAAAAAAAAAGATAACTTGGGACTTTGATCTAATGAACTCAAGTGAATGGGGAACTTTACAACCTACACAAGAGTTTAGCTTCGAATGGAAACCTTCCCCCGAAGACTTATGCTGGAGACATGCTTTAACTTTTGATCAACAACAAGCTCCAGGTAAAGATCAAGGAGCATGTGCTAAAGCCAGATGGGATGGAACTCAATTACCTCAAGGGCAAGGAATAACAAATAATTATTTATTATGGGGATTAAAACAAAATTTACGTAAACCTATGCCATCTTGTTTAATTAGACCTGTTACTTTCCATGATAGTGAAAAAAACTTACTGCCATTAGTATTTCAATGCTTAATTAAATACCATTGTACTATTGAATGTGATATAAATGATATTGGA